>NC_053500.1:128204829-128477329 GCF_905171775.1 Rana temporaria
CGGCACAATGACGTCACTTCTAGCTGTTTACATCTTGCGGCACAATGACGTCACTTCTAGCTGTTTACATCTTGCGGCACAATGACGTCACTTCTAGCTGTTTACATCTTGCGGCACAATGACGTCACTTCTAGCTGTTTACATCTTGCGGCACAATGACGTCACTTCTAGCTGTTTACATCTTGCGGCACAATGACGTCACTTCTAGCTGTTTTACATCTTGCGGCACAATGACGTCACTTCTAGCTGTTTACATCTTGCGGCACAATGACGTCACTTCTAGCTGTTTACATCTTGCGGCACAATGACGTCACTTCTAGCTGTTTACATCTTGCGGCACAATGACGTCACTTCTAGCTGTTTACATCTTGCGGCACAATGACGTCACTTCTAGCTGTTTACATCTTGCGGCACAATGACGTCACTTCTAGCTGTTTACATCTTGCGGCACAATGACGTCACTTCTAGCTGTTTACATCTTGCGGCACAATGACGTCACTTCTAGCTGTTTACATCTTGCGGCACAATGACGTCACTTCTAGCCGTTTACATCTTGCGGCACAATGACGTCCCTTCTAGCTGTTTACATCTTGCGGCACAATGACGTCACTTCTAGCTGTTTACATCTTGCGGCACAATGACGTCCCTTCTAGCTGTTTACATCTTGCGGCACAATGACGTCACTTCTAGCTGTTTACATCTTGCGGCACAATGACGTCACTTCTGGCCTCCCAGCTGCTATGATGGCTTTAACATTGCAGGGAATCGCCATAAAAAAAAGATATCTGGATGATGCCTGCAGCTGTATCATTCAGATATCTCCACTCAAAGTCCCCGACGTCATATGACATGAACCCGGGGGAAGTGGTTTCATTTTTTTTTTTTACAAATTGCAGCTTACCTTTTTAGATTCTCTATTCTGGACCCTCTAAGCAGAAAAAAAATTCTTTGAGGGGGCTGGGCAGCTGTTTTTTCCATAATGACCCTGTCTGTACTATGCAGGCAGAACTTCACTATCAATTGTAACTAGATTTGAATGTTAATTTAAAAAAAATCCATGCTGCTCACTCTTCAGTGTCATGTACTGTTGTGCATTACATGTTCATTTAAATTTTTTTTAATTAAATTCAAATTTTATGAATAAATAATGACATTTTCCCCTCGGCGTGTCCTCCGGGTTCGCAGCTCCGGCGCTGTGAGTGGCCAGAGCCGCAATGACGTCACTGACAACACATGTGTGCGGGAGTCCTCCGTTCCGGCAAGGTCTGGCAGCATTCGTCGGACCTTCAGAGTGCATGTGCCCCAGACGTCACAGGTTTAGGAGAGATTTATTTTACCTACATGTAATTCTTAATATAGGCTTACATCAGGGCTTGACAAATTTTGCTTGGAATCTTAGGAGCCAGCTAAAAAAGTTAGCTAGGAACGCGCCCCGTCCTGCCGAGCTCGCGCGCAGAAGCGAACGCATACGAAATTTGGTTTTCAAACCACACATGTGAGGCATCGCCACGATTGGTAGAGCGAGAGCAATAATTCTAGCCCTAGACCTCCTCTGTAACTCAATACATGAAACCTGTAGAATTTTTTAAACGTTGCCTATGGAAATTTTAAAAGGTAAAAGTTTGTCGCCATTCCACAAGCGGACGTAATTTTGAAGCGTGACATGTTGGGTATCAATTTACTCGGCGTAACATTATCTTTCACAATATAAAAAAAAATTGGGCTAACTTTACTGGTGTCTTATTTTTTAATTTAAAAAAAAGTGTATTTTTTTCCCCCCCAAAAAGTGCGCTTGTAAGACTGCTGCGCAAATACGGTGTGACAAAGTATTGCAATGACCACCATTTTATTCTCTAGGGTGTTAGAATAAAAAATATATATAATGTTTGGGGGTTCTATTTAGAGGGAAGGAGATGGCAGTGAAAACAGACAGGGGAAGCTCCATTAGCATTGCTGGTTGTCTTGTCATATCAACAGCCACCACAAGATGGCACCAGATCACAGAAAGAAGCATAGGGCTGCAAAGCCGCGGCCTCAATTACCGGCTGGCGCGGCCCGATTGCGCGGCGGGGGCGCACGGAGACACAGGATGCCTCAGGTCACTAATTCTAGTCGCAATGGCGACCTGGCACCCGGCATGCGTCGAACCCTGGCTTACATGTAGGTAAAAATTGGCTAAAGGGTTATACAACTTCTTTAACTAGTTTTTGTTATTGAAAATTGGGAACAGAAAAATATCAACACCTGGCTGCCTTTGCCAAAGGCTGTTTTTCTAATTATGAATTGAATTCCTTTCATTTTATATAGTGATTTTTCTCCCTGGGGACTCAACGTGCTTTATCTACTTTTGGGGTAGATGGTGTAGTAGCCATCTTGGACATGCTCAGTAAAATATCATACTAAACCCCATCTTAGACGTGAGTCAATTAATCTACCAACACATCTTTGGCATGCAGGAGGGAGGAACCCCCACACAAGCACAAAGACAATATGCAAACTCCATGCAGATAATGTCCTTGCTGGGACTCAAACTGAGGACTCCAGTGCTGCAAGTCAAAGGTACTTACCAGCAGGGCCGATCCGCCCTATAGGCTCACTATGCAAGATGCTTAGGGCCCCGCAAAGCTGCGAAGGGCCCCCCAAATTACTAGAGGCCCCGCCTGGTGAGAAGTCATTTTCGCCCCCTCACCCCGCTTCTCAACTCGCTGGCTGGCTGCATGGGAGAAGAGGTAAGAAGTCGGCACCCCCTGCTTCTCAATTTAATGTAAGATGTCATTTCAGACAGCAGAACACCCCCTCCCCCCGCTTCTCAACTTTCTTTAATGTGACATGTCACTGTCGTCAGCGCCCCCTGCTTCTCATTTTTAATGTGCCATGTAAGTTTGCTTGGGGCCCCAGGGGAGGTCGGGATCGGCACTGCTTACCAGTAAGCCACCGTGCTGCCTGCCATTTACCATAATCATACCATGTCTTGTTTCAGGAAACAATATCTATGGAGATGAGATAAGAGAAGTCCTGGAAAAGGTTAGACACACCAGCGAGCGCACCTCCTATATACTGATGGACAAGATCAAGCCTAAGCCGGTGAGGAATTGTCTTCTGAAAGCAACCGGGCAGCTTCAAATCTCCGAGTGTATCAGTGAGCTGGGCATGTTTGGGGTCTATGTCAGGTAAGTGTTCCATGTCCTGTCTAATCCTATGAATTCTTTTTTTTCTATGGGATCATTCACACCGTGATAAAAGCTTGTGTGCTGTGCGACCCAATGTTGTGCTATTTACATTATATTTCAATACAGTTCTATGCAACACAACTGGGTAGTAATGTGCAAAAATACGAAGGGAACTTGGACAACCGCACTCCAAAAACTTTCCTTTATTAAAATAGATCACAAAATAAACATGCCGCAGCAAAAATTGGAACAAACTAACGCGTTTCGCACTGTAGCTTCAGTGCTTAGTCATAGCTTAGTACTACTAGCTATGACTAAGCACTGAAGCTACAGTGCGAAACGCGTTCGATTTGTTCCAATTTTTGCTGTGGCATGTTTATTTTGTGATCTATTTTAACCATTTCCCGACGGCCGTACGACTTTATACGGCCGCAGGGTGGTTCTAATTCTCTGAGTCGCTGTCTTTTTTTTACGGCCTCCGCTCCTCCTGGCCACTGGGGGGCGCGCGAGCCCGCCCGCCGCATCACTGGGATGCCGATGCGCGAGCCTGGCGGCCGCGATGTCCGCCAGGCTTCCGCGATCGCCGGTTACAGAGACAAGGACGTGGATCTGTGTGTGTAAACACATAGCTCCACGTCCTGTCAGGGAGAGAGGAGACCGATCTGTGTCTCTTGTACATAGGGACACAGATCGGTCACCTCCCCCAGTCAGTCCCCTCCCCCACGGTTAGTAACACTAGGCAGGGTACACATTTAACCCCTTCCTCACCCCCTAGTGTTAACCCCTTCAATGCCAGTCACATTTATACAGTAATTAGTGCATATTTATAGCACTGATCGCAGTATAAATGTGAATGGTGCCAAAAATGTGTCAAGTGTCCGATGTGTCCGCCATAATGTCGCAGTACCGATAAAAATCGCAGATCGCCGCCATTACTAGTAAAAAAAATAATAATTCTGTCCCCTATTTTGTAGGTGCTATAACCTTTGCGCAAACCAGTCGCTTATTGCGATTTTTTTTTTTTTACCAAAAATATGTAGAATATGTATTGGCCTAGACCAGTGATGGCGAACCTTGGCACCCCAGATGTTTTGGAACTACATTTCCCATGATGCTCCACTACACTGCAGAGTGCATGAGCATCATGGGAAATGTAGTTCAAAAACATCTGGGGTGCCAAGGTTCGCCATCACTGGCCTAGACTGAGAAAAAAAATAAAATAAATTTAGCTATTTATTATAGCAACAAGTAAAACATATATTATATTTTTTTTCAAAATTGTCGCTTGTTTATAGCGCAAAAAATAAAAACCGCAGAGGTGATCAAATACCACCAAAAGAAAGCTCTATTTGTGGGAATAAAAGGACGTCAATTTTGTTTGGGAGCCACGTCGCACGACCGCGCAATTGTCAGTTAAAGCGACGCAAAAAGTCCTCTGGTCAGGAAGGGGGTATATGTGCCCAGTAAGCAAGTGGTTAATAAAAGGAACGTTTTTGGAGTGCGGCTGTCCAAGTTCCCTTCGTATTTTTGCATTACTATTGCATTGCCGGCACCCATGGTTTGGATCCAGTGAGGAGGCTCTTTGAATACAATTGAGTGATTATCTTTTCTTTCTACTGGGTAGTAATGTGGTTCACGTTGTAACCCACTGCTCTGAAAAAAATACGGCATGTGCTACTTTTTTTTTTTCAGCGTATACCACAGCAACACCGGTGTGTGAACTGACACCTTAGGAAACCAGGCATTTTGCCTTGTCTATGCATTGGGGGCTACATTGAAAATAACTGCCAGCGTAGCCCCATTGAATCTGGTGTGGACGCGCCCTACAGGCTAATTTAAAAAGGAAATCTTAGGCTGGGCATACACTATACAATTTATTATTCAACCTCCTTTAGAATTACCTTTCAACTATTAAGTGCAGGGGTGCCCAACCTTTTGAAGAGCGAGGGCCACTTGATCGATTTCGTAACCGGTCGCGGCCCACAATGAGCGGAGCGGACGGATGACAGGCCCATATGCAGAGTGGACATGGACACGGCCCACTCTACTCTATGGGCCCTCTGATCCGATTTGCCCAGATGGAAGGGGATGGATCCCCCCCCCCCCCCCCTTTTGTGTGTGTTTTTTTTTTTTTTTCTTTTATCAGATTGAATTGGAGGTAGGTGGGTATATGGCTACAAGTCCGTTTTACATCTGTGGTTCAAAAGAGGTGACCAGGGGGTCTGATTGGGTTGGACTGATCGTATCAAAGAGGCCTAAGGCTGCTTTCACACTGAGGCACTTCTGTTTACCCACACCAAGGGTGCAGTGCACCTGTGGCTTAGCTCCACGTTGCCATAGATTTCTATTATATCCTGCAGGTGTAGTACATTTTCTGAAGTGCACCAAAGCCGCAGGTAATTATAGTAATCTTTGGCAAAGTGCAGGTAACCCACAGGTGTTCTGCAGTGCACCTGCGAATCAGTTGGAAAGCAGCCCAGTAACCACTGCAGAACAGATATGCCCATAGATACAATTTGAGTTTAGTAATAAACACTACCTTTAATAACAGTCTCCCATTCAGGTATCGCCAGCTATTGCTGTCCCAGGCAGAGAACATTGATATCACTCCGCCAATGACAGGAGTTGGCGCTTTACAGGAAGTATTGGCTTATGCGGCTTTGCTCTGCTGCCGCTTGCTTCACAACACTGATGCTCTGGCATGGTGGGTCGACAACCCGCTATCTGGGCTTGCCATCCTGCCATCCCAGAGCATGAGGTCGCTGGCCACATCAGAGGGCCACATGTGGCCCCCCGGGCAACTGGTTGGGCACCCCTGATGTAGTGCAAGGGCCTGCCTGATTGCATACAAATGGAAAGGGTTTAGGTTTGACCTCATATATTATATAGTTTTGGCAGATCTAAAGTAAAGTAAAGAAAAGAAAGTTGAACAAGAAAATTGTATAGTGTATGGCCAGCCTAAATGTCGGCTTGTAATTTAAAAAGTGTATATAAACGCAACAAAAAAGACTTCTTATATTCTATATGATGGACTCACCGGGACAGAGGCTTTTGTAAGGGACTGAATGCTAGCCTCTTGCCTACCGAATATGGGCCCTGGCATTTAAGGGGGCTACAAGCATTTAGGAAGATGTTTTGTTATGTAATGCAAAAGGCAAGAATGGTCTCTGCCAGTGGGTGACGTTGGTAGTGTTGCTCCAGCCCTACTGACGAAGTCCTGCCCAGGATGTAACGCGTTACAGGAGGAGGCATGCTACTGATGTCAGCTATCTTCCGAGTCCCTGTGTGGATTTTTTACTGAGCGCTCGTATTTTGTACTTTTCAAAAGAGTAATGCAGCCCTCCTCCCCCAATAGTGTGTTTTTAGGTATTGCAGGAGGTTGATTCCAAGACAGATCTTTAACTGCTATATTGGGTACACCTTGTGAGTCCTAAATAAAGTGTAATTTTTGGATCCTTCATTTCTCTGATGTTTTGACTACTGTATTTAACGGCATATAACACGCGCCCCAATTTAAGAGGGAAGTTTTAGGAAAAAATGTTTTTTTTAATAAACCACTATGAAGCAAAATGATGGTATCTGAGCATCAATACAGCCTGATCTGTGCCCATTTGCAGTCTCAATGCAGCCTGATCTGTGCCCATTTGCAGTCTCAATGCAGCCTGATCTGTGCCCATTTGCAGTCTCAATGCAGCCTGATCTGTGCCCATTTGCAGTCTCAATGCAGCCTGATCTGTGCCCATTTGCAGCCTGATCTGTGCCCATTTGCAGCCTCAATGCAGCCTGATCTGTGCCCATTTGCAGCCTCAATGCAGCCTGATCTGTGCCCATTTGCAGCCTCAATGCAGCCTGATCTGTGCCCATCTGCAGCCTCAATGCAGCCTGATCTGTGCCCATCTGCAGCCTCAATGCAGCCTGATCTGTGCCCATCTGCAGCCTCAATGCAGCCTGATCTGTGCCCATCTGCAGCCTCAATGCAGCCAGATCTGTGCCCATCTGCAGCCTCAATGCAGCCAGATCTGTGCCCATCTGCAGCCTCAATGCAGCCAGATCTGTGCCCATCTGCAGCCGCATAGCAGCCAGATCTGTGCCCATCTGCAGCCTATACGTTTACCAAAATGCCCTGCCTGTTCAGTGCCCAGCTGCAGTCTTGCCTTTCATCAGATCATCTCTGCTGTCTCCGAGGGAAGAGGGGGAGCGAGCGCCACTGAATTACATAGAGCCGCGATCTCCTTCCTGTGTACTCGGCGCTCCGTCACTCACAGCCACACCTCCTGCCCCTGCTCATATGATAGACAGTACAGTGGTCCAATGCGGGGCCAGGAGGCATGGCTGTGTGCGACGGAGTGCCGGATACACAGGAAGGAGATCACGGCTCTATGTAATTCAGCGGCGCTCGCTCCTCTTCACTCAGACAGCATGGATCGGCATATAATACGCACATGCGATTTTCACCTGATTTTAAGGGGAATAAATACAGTGTTTTAATCAAGTTGCTTTCTAATGTATGAATATTATCTCTGTTATTCTAGGCAAGGTGGAGAGATGGTTCTCAATGAGCGAGTGGGTCACCTCCTCAGGACAAAAGCCACAGAGCATGCAGATGGTGGTGTAGCGGCTGGGGTAGCCGTCTTGGACAACCCGTATCTTGTGTAGCAATGGGAATCTGGAACAAGAAGTTCTCAATGTGCCTACTTCCTCCTGCTGGTCATTGGAGGAATACACCCTCACAGCCTTCCGGTGAAGATCCATGTCCCTTAATTGCTGCTTTCTGACTGGACAGTTATATACTCCCTTGGTTACATGCAGGTAGTTGACCACCAGGTACTAGAATCATGTCTCGTAATGGGGCTTTTACAGATATGGTATAATAAGCTTATGGTGGGAAAAGTACACAGGCCAGGCAGCACAGTTGCTAAATGGTTAGCACTTCCATCTAGTAGCACTGGGGTTGTTGGTTCAAATCACAACTACATCACTACTGTGACGTATCCCAGAAGACTGCAGGGGATCCACTCTGATCATCTGGGGCAGTGATGGCGAACCTTGGCACCCCAGATGTTTTGGAACTACATTTCCCATGATGCCCCTGCAGTGTAGATGAGCATCATGGGAAATGTAGTTCCAAAACATCTGGGGTGCCAAGGTTTGCCATCACTGATCTAGGGGGAGCAGGTACCTGTCAAAACTAGGTACCCATCCCTCAAAAAAAAGACATATCAAATGTGGCAGAGGAGGAGTAGACCTTAAAGAGCAATTTCTCCTCTTGGATGAACTTTTTATAATGCTGTATAAATTAAAGGGCGGTTCTTGTGCCTTAAGCCTGGTACCCACTATTTTTGTTTCGTTCAACTCAGTAGGTTGAACGGAAAAAAATCAATAAAAAAAATCTGACAGCTCAGGTCGGAGTCATTGTACAATCTCCCCTGATGTGCTATTGTGTTCTGACAGGGGTACATCCACCAGATAACACTACGGTTAGTGCGCTCAGCCATTGGCTGAGAGCACTGCCCAGGAGCCAGTCAGCAGACCTTTTTTCAGACATGCCCCTTTTGACAGAAGCCAGCCCAATGGCCGGCTTCTGTCAGACCGGCTGCCATACACACGGGCTGAATGTCGGCTAATATTTGGCCCATGTGTATTTAGACTTTTATCTCGGATGTAATTAAAATTTGTGATTGCACTGTTGCTCGTGGAAGACTGGGGGGGGGGGGGACTGCGAAGCAAAGGTTTTTTCTTTATACTAGAGTATACTTTTTAAGATTTAAGCCAAGCCATTTCTTTGTATGTTCTTAATTGTGCTACATTCCATAGCAACAGAGAAGTAAATTTGCATGTGTTCCATTGACAATCATAATATATATATAAAAATATATAATTTTTTTTTTTTTTTAAGATTATATGTTCAGTTCATATTTATAAAGCAGATGTAGGTGAATCTTCCTGGTGTGTTAATTGTGACCGATTCACTGCCAGAAAATGTCATCTTCGTTGCTTTATAAATACGCCCCTTATGCCTCGTACACACGACCGAACATGTCTGCTGAAACTGGTCCGCGGACCAGTTTTCACGGACATGTTCGGTCGTGTGTAGGGCCGACCGGACAATTTTCCGGCGGATCGGACAGGTTTCCAGCAGACAAATGTTTCTTAGCATGCTAAGAAACATGTCCGCTGGAAGCCTGTCCGTCGGACATGTTCGGTCGTCTGTACGACTTACCGGACATGTCCGCTCGGCTGAAAGCCCTCGCATGCGTCAAAGTGATTCGACGCATGCGTGGAAGCATTGACCTTCCAGGGTTGCGCACGTCTCCACCACGTCACCCCATATCCTGTCTGCGGGGATTTCGGTTTGATGGTGTGTACAAGGCCTTAGTGTTCTGTTATTGGTATCACAGACACATTTTGTGGCCTCATGTCTAATTGTGGAGTTTTGCTGTAATTTTACTAGAATATTTAAAGGGGTTGTAAATTTAATTTTTTAAATAACAAACATGTTATACTTGCCTCCACTGTGCAGCTCGTTTTGCAGAGTGGCCCCGATCCACGTCTTCTGGGGTCCCTCGGCGGCTGTCCCTGGTCCTCCCCGCAATTACTCACCACAGTAATGCGAGATCCCTCACATAGTGTGGAGTCCTTGCGGGCGCGCTCCCGTGATACAGCGAGCGGCTATAGCCTCTCTCAGTATCACTTGGCCTCGCCCCTCCGCGTCATTGGATGTGATTGACAGCAGCGCCAGCCAATGGCTATGCTGCTTTCAATCCATCCGCTCTAGCCAATCAACGGCCAGGCTGAGCGGCGAACAGGATGTTGGGGGGGCCGAGTGTGGGACTTTCGAGGGGGTCAGGTAAGTATAATGGGGGGGCGCGGTATTGTCTGAAGTTTTTTCACCTTAAGAGCCGGTTCACACTGGGGCGGCACAACTGCGGGGGCGACTCGGCATGGCGTCCTGAAGACGACTTCAGAGGCAACTTGCAAAATGACTTCTGTATAGAAGTCAATGCAAATCGCCCCAAGCCGCCCCCGAAGTCGTACAGGAACCTTTTTCTAAGTCGGAGCGACTTGAGACGCTCCTATTAGAACGGTTCTATTGAATAGAATGGGACGCGGCTTGTCAGGCGGCTGCGTTGCACAGTGTGAACCGGCTCTAAGGCATAGAATGCCTTAAGGTGAAAACTTTTACCTTTCCAACCCCTTTAATGGATCTTTGGGAAAAGACAATCTGCAGACCTCAGCAAGCCTGCAAATGATATGTTTATTGCTCAGTTCATCTAAAAACTGGTCGTTTGAGTGCCATTGGCAACTGAGGCACAGATTATTATTTTATTTTTTTCCTCTTTCACTTGGAGACTGTGGGATCTAAATAGCTATTGGGTAATTTAAAGTGCCAACTGAAAAACTGGATTATATGTTTTTGACAGAGAAGCCCATTGAGTATCCCATTTTTGGCATTTTATATGTATTCTGATGTGTAGAAATATAGGCATGTCAGGGTTGAAGGAGTTTTAATAAATAGTACATTTATCCACCCTGCCTAGTCCTCCTGACCTAAACTAACCCCCATCCCCCCCCCAATCTCCAGTGTCTTACATGATGTCCTCGTCCTCTGGCTGGAATCTTCACCTCCTGGTAGTGATCTTGCAGATGTGTTTTTTAAGCTTCTGCAGCCTCAGGAGATGCCACTGTGCAAGGCAGAGGGGCCGACCCAACCATTTTCGCTGGCGTATATGTAACTATTGGGCAGGCTGTGGCTGTTCTAGTTGGGTATGTATGAAAGCCATGGGGTGCCATTATAAGTAAATGGCAGCATGTAATGTGCATTCTCATGACACCATTGAATGGGACCCCTAATATTGCAATAGTTTAATATTAAAATTATTATTCTGTGTGCAGAAATGTGATTTAAAAATAAAATGTAAATTTATTATATTAAAGTGTATGTATTTTATTACATTCTTTTATGAAATGTGGATACCAGTAAACAATGGAATAATTGTGGAAAACCCCCCCTCCATTAAAAAAAGATTCCTTTAGGCTCGATTCACACCTATGCATGTTGCTTTTGAGCGTTTTTGCGGTGCTTGCTGCGTTTTTTGACGTGCGTTTTTACTGCAATTTTTTTTTTTTTTTGTTTAGCCATCAATTTGAGTTTTTTTACATTTCCTTTAACAAACAGGTTAAAAAAACAAAACACAAATTGCGGTACTTGCGTTTTGGATGCAGGTCCATTGAATTCTATTACATGCAAAACGCTGCTTTTTGCGGGGAAAAAAAAGTCCCCGACCCTTTACAAAAACGCAGAGGCACAAAAAAAGCATTGATGTGAACTTGTGCCATAGGAACCCATGTTAAAAAATGTCCCTGCTTTTCTGCAAAATGCACCAAAAAACGCATTAGTGTGAATGGAGCCTATAGATGTACATCCATAAACTAGTAATAAGCTCTTATTAGCTTGAAATGCATTTGAAATCTCACTCGTGCCATACTAGTTTTATGGATGTGCAGCAAATATCTTTTTTTACTGGAATGCGGTCATCCACTATCTTGTTTTATGGACCTTCAATGGGAAGCTGGACATCTACCCAGTTACACTGAATGCTGGAGTACAATAATGTAATCTCCTCGCTTGTTTGGTTGGCTGTCATTGCATAGGACAGAATATGAGCTTAAAGGGGTTGTAAAGGAAAATGTTTTTTCACCTTAATGCATTCTATGCATTAAGGTGAAAAAACATCTGAGTATTGGCACCCCCCCCCCCCCCCCCCCCCGTTTACTTACCTGACCCCTCCAATGTCTCACGCAGTGAACGCGCAGGCTTCTCTGCCGTCTTCCCGGCTCATTCATTGGTTGATTGACAGCAGTGTAACCATTGGCTTGCGCTGCTGTCAATTGCATCCAATTAAGCGGGGCCAAGTGATACAGTGAGCGGCTATATCATGGGGGTGGGCCCGCAAGAACGCAACACCATACAAGCACGCTCACATGAAGGTGTTGGGTCCTTGCGGGGGGAGCTGAGACAGCCACCCCAGAAGACCAGGTTCGGGGGCCACTCTGTGCAAAACGAGCTGCACAGTGGAGGTAAGTATAACATGTTTTGTTATTTAAAAAAAAAAAAAAAATCTTTATTGATCCTTTAAAGACTGGTACACACCGCCTAACATTGAGCCATGTTGTGTACAGGAGTCTGCCTGACTAAAGCCGGTTTAATGAGCAGCTTTTAATCAACGTGGCTGTGAGTGCTGATCAATGTTCTGGTGGGGGTCCCCCTGTCGGAATACAATAGCTCAGCCAGATATCGATGTACTAACATCACTTGTGTTAAGTACAGTGATCGGTCAGCATTTTTTTTTTTCTCTCTCATTCAGCCTGCTTGGTTGAGAAAAAAAAGCCCCTTGCACACGGGGCAGGCTCTTTTGGAGTGTGCCTGCTCGGAATCTGTCCTCTGATCCTCGCTGAGCAGGCGGATGGCTGGTCTGCCTATGCAGAGTGGACACAACCCACTCTCCTCTATGGGGAGTCGGATGTAAATGGACTACCTGTCAGTTTACACCCAACTACCATCCAATCCACCAGACAGATGGAGAACGGATCCCCATCAGTCTGTTTTTAGAGGATAGGATAGGATCAGATGCCAGTGGGTGTCAACGGACAACGTGTCGCTCCACCTGAAAAACTGTCAGGTCTACCTCATCGGTTGAGAAAGGTCCCTTAACCTCCCTGGCGGTATGATTCTGTCTGGAATTACGTACCAAAAGCGGTACAATTATTTGCAAGGAAATTTGGCGTTTTATACTGTAGGCCTGTAATTCTTAGGAATAACTCACTTAAATCTGTCCAAACAGGAGTCTAGTAGGCATCCCGGGTATGAATTTTTTTTAAAAACAAAATTATAATATAATAAATAATTATAACAAATAATAATATAATTCTAATAAAAATTATTCAATAATGTAATCCAATCAAAATCACTGAAATTTTCTCAGTTGCAGAATTGTCGCTGTCATTATTTTATTTTTTTTATGACGAATTTCCCCACAAATCGCTATCGCACAATTCTGCAAGTGATTATAATTTATTATCGCTGTTTTTTAGCTGATCTAAAACCATTTTTGACATAAAGGGACACTTTTGGTTGCTATGGACAATCTACAGTTTACAGGCAGAAAGAAAGGTTTTTATTATATAAAATGACATGCATGACACTGGGCAGACCACTAGGGACAAGGGGGGTGTGTATTTTTTACATACAGTACTGTAATCTATAAGATTACTGTATGTAATGTGTTTGTTTACGTTTTTGAATTTGGCGCCGATCTCCGCTCCCGTGCGTCGTAACGTCGCAGGGAACGGAGATCGGCGGCACAGGAGGACGCTGTGTGAATCGAGCGAGGTCCCGCTCGCTCACACAGCGCGGTGGCATCGCTGGATCCAGGAACAAGGTAAGCCAGCGCACGCTGCAGGCTCTGCATATCTACCCTGAGAGTGACTCGGGGTTACCGATTTTGGTAGAAAAAATCAACCCCGAGTCACGCTCGGGGATACCGCCAGGGGGGTTAATCCTGGAATCCCGCTGGCGGGCACTGGCTCGGCTGAGACATAGATGGGGCAATCATAGCCTGTATAGAAATGGGTAAAAGATGTCAAAATTTGTACTTTTTTTTTTTTTTTTTTTTTTTTTTTACTACACGTTTCAGAGGAGTAGCTCTGTTACTTTTTCAGTAATGGTTGCTGAACTTACAAACCTTCTGTTCACACATTTAGTGATATGTAAAGCAATAAATGTTGTATAAGTTCTGCCAGTAATATGTCAGATACAAAAACTATTCACAAATTTGTATTTATATTTTTTATTTTTCCTTCTACAACTAAAAAATATCGTCCCTTTTCTCCCAGTGTTCCAAAAAAATAATAATCACTTGACACAACATACATACATGGTTTTCAAGGATACAAGAGAATTTTAAAACAATCAAATAAAACAGTCTACACCATGCGACCGGACCAGTCGTCATAAAGTGGAGAAGTCTGGTTGGATGAGCTATCCATTGGCTTCCTGTATTTCATGGAGATTCTCATTACTAGACAACTTCATTGTTTGCAGTCAGCTGCTGCCTATTCTACAGTGTTAAATACCTAAAAATTAAAATGTCAGCTCTGCTGGTGGGGAAAAAGATTCTGCTGTCTAACTCTAGGGTTACCTGAGTGATTAAACGATTGTGTACTGACCAAATGACCATAGCATTGCTCTGGTAATGACCATAGCCTTGCTGTCTCAGGCATGGTTCACACAGGCTTCAGCTTACTGATCACAGGTCCTAAACGAAGCACCGATTGTCACTTTATACAAGCTGCTAGCAGGCTTCAACACTGCTTTAAAGCGGGGGTTCACCCTAAAAAAAAAAAAAATTCTCACGTTACAATGAGATGACCTGTGACACGGACATTATGCTGGTCTTTTTTTTTTTCGTACATACCGTTTTTATCTGTATTTTCTCCCCGGATTTCCCGCGGGAGTGGGCGTTCCTATTCACAGGGTAAGTGATTGATGTTCTTCCGACTGGCGCATACAGCGCGTCACGAGTTGCCGGAAGAAGGCGAACGTCGGTGCGCAGGCGCCGTATAGCGCCGACCCGACTTCTGGCAACCAGTGACGCGCTGTATGCGCCGGTCGGAGGAACGTCAATCACTTACCCTGTAAATAGGAACGCCCACTCCCGCGGGAAATCCGGGGAGAAAATACAGATAAAACGGTATGTACGAAAAAATAAATAAAAAAAGACCAGCATAATGTCCGTGTCACAGGTCAGCTCATTGTAATGTTAGAATTTTTTTTTTAGGGTGAATCCCCGCTTTAAGCTTGTTTAAAAGTGGCAATCAGCACTCCCATAATGACATTTTAAAGGCTTAGAGAAAGCAGCTTGAAGCTTTGCAAATGCTTGCTAAAGGCTTGGTGTTCAAAAACTGAGAAAGTCAGGACTACGGCTTGTTATAAGATCAAAGTGCCAGTCTACTGATAGACCCACACAATATTCTGATTGACCTGTGGCAGAAGTCCACCCTGGGTAAGCTCCAGGGCTGGATGACTTCACTTCCCACTCTAAAAGTGCTTGAATCTGTCATGTGGGAAAGGTCACATGCACCTCCATAACCCAAAGAGCAAAGGCTGACAGAAGATGCCATCAGCAAAACACTCCTATGTAGGGGGGAATGACAGTGTGCCAGATTCACAGTGATCCGCGGCGGCGTAACGTATCGTCTTTACGTTACACCGCTGCAAGTTTTCAGCGCAAGTGCCTGATTCACCAAGCACTTGCGTGTAAACTTACGGCGGTGTAACGTAAAGCCGTCCGGTGCAAGCCCGCCTAATTCAAATGGGGCGTGTACCATTTAAATTAGGCGCGTTCCCACGCCGAACGTACTGCGCATGCTCAGTTTTGACATTTCCTGCCTTGCTTTGCGTGAAATAACGTCGCCCACAACGTAATGTTTTGAATGGCGACGTTTGTAACGTACTTTCGTATTCCCGGACGACTTACGCAAAAAAAATTTGAAATTCGACGTGGGAACGACGGCCATACTTTAACATGGGCTGTCTATTGTTACACCACCTTAATAGCAGCCGTAACTTTGCGACGTGAAAAGACGACGACGTAACGAACACGCGAACCTTCGTGGATCGCCGTAAAAGCTAATTTGCATACCCGACGCTGGAAAACGACGCAAACTCCACCCAGCGGCGGCCGAAGTATTGCAGACTAAGATTCGAAGCCGTACGCCTGTCGGATCTTAGCCAAATGCCGTTGTATCTTGTTTGTGAATTACAAATTAAGATACGACGCAGCAAATTTGAAAGTACCCCGGAGTATCAGCAGATACTCCGGCGTACTTAGTCTGTGAATCTGGCCCAGTGTCCCCTTTCCTACACTGACCTACTGAGTCCATGGATCAGGTTAGTCAGCAGCTCACTCACCAGCTCACTCACCAGCTCACTCACCAGTATGTCTGAGTAGTGGAGGGTAACAGGAGAAAACCCATTTGAACAAGTAAAGAACCTATAAACTGTATGCAATTAATGCCCATGCTAAAAACAAAACCCTTGGACCTCTAGACTGCAAGGCAAAAGTGTAACCCACTTGGCCACCCATTTTGGCTTACATTAACTTCTGCCATACCTCTACAGGAAAACATAATTGCTTCCTACTGGCAACAAGACACATTCTTTAAACAAAGACCAACGTTTCCATTCTTTAAGCCGGGTACATACTATTTTTTTTTTTTCGTGCCCCCCCATGGGTTGCACAAAAAACAAGAAGACCGACAGCCCCAGTGAGGCGCCGCTGTACTAACAATGCAAGGTTAGTCCAGCGATCTCCCCCACTGAGCTGTTTTGTTGCGACGGGGGGGGGGGGGGCGGCGGCGGCACCAGAACACTCTGATCAGCGATCTCTGCCTTTGGCTGAGAGTGCTGATCAGGAGTTGGTTGGCTGCTGTTTTCCAGCATGCATGTCTGACATAATAGTATTTTTGTACTGGCAAATATCTTCCAACATTGGACTGGATTCACGTAGATCTGCGTATTTTTACGGCGGCGTACCGTATTTACGCTACGCTGCCTTAAGTCAGAGAGGCACGTGCTGTATTCACAAAGCACTTGCCTCCTAACTTACGGCGGCGTAGCGTAAATGGGGCCGGCGTAAGCGCACCTAATTCGGATGAGGGGGGCGTGTTTTATGTAAATGATTGGTGACCCGACGTGATTGAGCAGTGTGCATTGCTCCAAAGTACGCCGCAAGGACGTATTGGTTTTGACGTGAACGTAAATTACATCCAGCCCTATTCACGGACGACTTACGCAAACAACGTAAATTTTTCAAATTTCGACGCGGGAACGACGGCCATACTTAACATTGGCTACGCCACCTAGGGGGGCAGCTTTATCTTTACGCGGCGTACCTCTTACGGAAACGGCGTATCTTTACTGCGACGGGCAAGCGTACGTTTGTGAATCGGCGTATCTAGCTAGGCCGTCGTATCTTAGCTAGGTTTAAGTATATCTCAGTTTGAGCATACACTTAAACTTACGACGGGCTTAGATTCCGAGTTACGTCGGCGTATCTACTGATACGCTGGCGTAACTCTTTGTGAATCCAGCCCACTGTGTGTACCGGGCTTTAGGCTCCTTTCACACTTTTGGAGTCCACCAGCTCAGCAAGGGATCTCTCTCCACTGATCCCTGCTGAGCAAATAGATGACGGGTCTGTGTCAGAATCAGACACAGCCCACTATCCTCAGGCTGTCTGTTTCCATCCGACTGTCATCCAATCTGATCCACTGGACGGATGGGGAATGGATCTCAGCAGGTGTCAACAGATATATGTCCGGTGACATCTGCCACTCCATAGAGAGCAATAGATTCTCCAGTCAGTGCCTCTTGAAAAACTGACAGGCAGACCCAATTGGTCCATCAGTATGACAGGGGCCTTATGCGCTCCAAAATACAACCAATATATTTAGCTTACCGTATTTATCGGCGTATACCGCGCACTTTTTTGCCCTGAAAATCAAGGCAAAATCGTGGGTGCGCGATATACGCCGATACCCGCACCGAGTTTGAATACTGCGCCGGCATATACCGAGCGCAGTACACTCGTGTATAGTCGGGCAGGCTCGGCTACTCTCGCGCTCAAGTCCTGTACGTCAGCGCGAGAGAAGCCTGAGACTGCCCGACTATACACGAGTGTACTGCGCTCGGTATATGCCGGCACAGTATTCAAACTCGGCGCGGGGAGGACGCCGCAGAAGAACACCGGACCCGACGAAGAGGACACCCGAAGCCGCAGACGAGGCCGCCGCGCAAGACACCAAACTAAGTACAAAAATCTTTTTTCCACAGGAATTTCGGGGCAACTTTAGGAGTGCGCGCTATACCCCAATAAATATGGTAAATTTTTTTTTTTTTTTACAGCTTATGTTCCTGGTATGGTGACCATCCATAAAATACAACTGACCAGGAAACTGCACCCAGAATGGTAGAAAGAGTTAAAACCTGAGCTGACCACACACATTGATAAGTATATTCTCTGCACCACATCCTCCTCTAAGAGAGGGGCAGGGATAGTTCCCTTTGTAACATTGGCTGCCTATGTCCCTGTTTTTTTTCAGATTTCCCCTCAATTCCTGTGAGGGCAAGACATGAGGAATCCCACCAACAAACATAGAATTAGTAGAGTGAGAAGGATTAAGTAGTGATGGAGAACCTTGGCACCCCAGATGTTTTGGAACTACATTTACCATGATGCTCATGCACTCTGCAGTGTAGGTGAGGATCATGGGAAATGTAGTTCCAAAACATCTGGGGTGCCAAGGTTCCCCATCACTAGATTAGAACAGGGGTCTTCAAACTATGGCCCTCCAGTTGTTCAGGAACTACAATTCCCATAATGCCTAGTCATGTCTTACAATGCCTCATAGCATGTATAGTTCTGCAACAGCTGAAGGGCCGTAGTTTGAAGATCCCTGGATTAGAGTGTCTGACAACGTTTTTATCGCTGTCTGTTTCCTCCTGTCCCGGGAACAGGAAGTAAGGTAAAATGTCCCAACTGGGGTCACAAACAGCAATAAAGACCTGACAGCTCAAGACATTCATCAGATTCCCAAATCAGCTCCTGAAACCGACACCACAATTTGACTTACATGAGATATGAAACAGTTGCTCAAATAGTCACAATATTCAACAAACGCAATTCTCACAAAATATACACAGAATTATATGGCTGCAGTATCCGAAGTGCGTTAACTCGACTCTTGGATTCACAGTTAACATTCCTGTCTAGGTGAACTCTGTCGTTCTGTGTCCTAGAGAACAGTCTTACATCGATCGCTGAAGAGCTGCTGGATGACCGTGGTGTCTGCGAGAGTAGAAATGTCTCCCAGGTCATGGTCGTCTTTGGCAATTTTACGTAACACTCGTCTCATTATTTTACCTAAATGGGGGAAAAAAAAGACATATATAAAACAAAAAAGGAGAGATATGTAAAAGCTGAACTTCAACCACTTTGCATATTATTTTATATAGGGTTGTCCCGATACCGAGTATTTGCAGGAGTACTTGTACTCCCGCAAATGCCCCCCGATGCCTGAATAGAATACTTGCCCACCCCCGACGCTGCTGCGTTAATCAGCATGTGGGGAACATTACAGGCAGCTTTCGTTTGAATAGTTGGAAATTCCCGCCGCACCGTGTATAGACACTCCCCCTTGCTCGGGATTGGACGGATCTGTCCAATCCCGAGAAAGGGGGAGTGTTTATACACGGCGCGGCGGGGATTACAACTATTCAAACGAAAGCTGCCTGTAATGCACGCTGATTAACGCGGCATCATCATCTACTAGGTATTGGGGACATGGCTGGATATATATGTGGGGGGAACATGGCTGGATATATATGTGGGGGGAACATGGCTGGATATATATGTGGGGGGAACATGGCTGGATATATATGTGGGGGGGACATGGCTGGATATATATGTGGGGGGGACATGGCTGGATATATATGTGGGGGGGACATGGCTGGATAGATGTGGGGGGGACATGGCTGGATAGATGTGGGGGGGACATGGCTGGATAGATGTGGGGGGGACATGGCTGCATTTGTGGACACATTTAAAAAAAAGTATCTGTACTAAAAAAGTGGCATCGGGACAACCCTATATATACTGCGATTCTGTACTTGCCAAATATGCTGCAGAAATCTCCCTCCACTGAGTCTGGCTGCAGCCATTTTAACTGTGGGCAGCTGAAGCTGCTGCCTGTTCACTTCCTGGATTTACACAGACACACAGTGGCACACCTTCAGATATGCAGCTCTCTTATGACTCATTCCCCCTCCCTTCCTGACAATAAGCCTAGGCTTTTTACCAGACAAAAAACAGGAAGTGGGCTGTATTAGGGATTTACTGGCAGAAAAAAAAATGTCATACTGTCCAAAGTTAAAACAACAAGGACAGAAGATTTAATAGATGAATAAAATGAGTGAAGGTCTGCGTTAACCTTGTCTCATACTTGACATGTTGCATTTCAACTGAGTGTCAAGGGCTTCCCTTATACAGGTGAAACTCGAAAAATTTGAATATTGTGCAAAAGTTCATTTATTTCACTAATGCAACTTAAAAGGTGAAACTAATATATGAGAGAGACTCATTACACTCAAAGCGAGATAGTAGTGATGATTATGGCTCACAGCTCATGAAAACCCCAAATCCACAATCTCAGAAAATGTGATTACAACATGCTATCAATAAAACAAGGATTGTACATAGAACAATATCAGACCTCTGAGAAGTAGAAGCATGCACATGTACTCGGTACTTGGTTTGGGCCCCTTTTGCAGCAATTACTGCCTCAATGCGGCGTGGCATGGAAGCGATCAGCCTGTGGCACTGCTGAGGTGTTATGGAAAACCAGGAGGCTTTTCCCTTCCACATAACGTTCTATTAATGTGCCTTGATACAGCACTTTGGGAACATCCAACTTCTTTTGTAATTACCTTTTGAGGCTTTATGGAGGGTGTCAATGATGGTTTTCTGCACAACTGTCAGGTCAGCAGTCTTTCCCATGATTGTGATGGCAAGTAAAAGGGGGGGGGGGGGGATGGGGGGCCGGTGACTGACAGAAGTTTTTTCACCTTAATGCATAGGATGCATTAAGGTGAAAAAACAGGAGGGTTTACAACCCCTTTGATATCTACCTGGAGAGTTCAGCATTAAGCTCATAGAATGATCATCATGCTTTTTGTCTATCAGAGAACACATTCTGACAAAGTAAAAAAGAATAAATACAAATATTCTCACCTGAGCGTGTCTTGGGCAATCCAGGTGCATTCTGTATATAATCTGGAGTGGCAATTGGTCCAATCTTTTCTCTTACTGAGAGAGAAAAAGAACAGAAAATGTAAAAGTGACATTTGGGTAGACAGAACTTTTTAAAGTGGAGGTTCACCCGCAAAAAAAATTCTGACATCACATGGAGTCGAGCCATCCTACCGACAGAATGCCGGTGTTTTTTTTTTTCTCTCAGCACATACCTCGTTATCACGATTTTCACCCCCCGGCAATCCCAAGCACTGCCTGTGATTGACAGGCTTCCGAACGGCGCATACTGCGCGTCACAGGTTGCCGACAGAACCCGAACGTCGGTGCGCAGGCGCCGTATAGAGCCGCACCGACGTTCGGGTTCTGTCTAGGCTAATAAGGAGGAGGAAGTAATGAAGGACTACAAAATAAAGGTATTTACAAGCAACAAAATAAATAAAAATTGTCCATTCTGAACACTATGAGATTAGGGCATGCAGCACAGACAAACATAAAAAAAATGGGTGGAACTCCACTTTAAAGAGCATTACCTAGTTTCTTTAACTGATCGATCAATGTTTTGTTGAACTCGTGTCCATCCCGTAGAGTGACAAAACAGTAGAGACATTCCCCCTTCACCGGATGTGGATGGCTCACTGCGGCAGCCTCGGCTACAGAAGAGTGTTCAACAAGAGCAGATTCCACCTCCGCCGTGCTCAGCAAGTGACCTGGACAGCCCGAGAAGGAAGAAGAAACTGGTCATGTTAAGAATCACTAGATATATGAACAGAAATCAGGACAGTGAAAGGTTTATGTAGAACACTGCCTCCCTTTTTTTTACCTTGTCATGCAGTATATGCCTGTTGTGCATCCTAACAACAGAGGCTTAAATTGGACTTTAAGGGCCAGATTCACAAAGAGATACGACGGTGTATCTACAGATACACCATCGTATCTCTGACTTACACTAGTCCTATCTATACGCCTGATTCATAGAATCAGATACGCATAGATAGGGCTTAGATCCGACAGTGTTACACTGTCGGATCTTATTTTCGATTTAAAAATGGCGCCGGGGGCGTTCCCGCTGATTTACCTTAAATAATATGTAAATCAGCGAGATACGCAAATTCACGAACGTACGCGGACCCGACGCAGTCTTCTTACGACGTTTCCATAGCGGCTTTCCCGTCGTATACTTACCCCTGCTTTTATCAGGCGCAGCCAATGTTAAGTATAGCCGGCGTTCCCGCGTCGAATTTGAATTTTCTAACGTCGTTTGCGTACGCCGATTCACAAACACGCGCGTCGCAAGTCACGCTCACGTCGAAACCACCGACGTCCTAGTGACGTCAGTGGGAGCAATGCACGCCGGGAAATTCCCCGGACGGCGCATGCGCATTTAAATCGGCGCGGGAATGCGCCTGATTTAAATAGTACACTCCCCCTAGCCGCGGAATTTGAATTCCGCCGGGGGATTTAGGATCCGCCGCCGCAAGTTTGGAGGTAAGTGGTTTGTGAATTAGCCACTTGCCTCTCAAACTTGCGGGAGCGGATCTTAAATCACGTAGATCGAGCGGATCTATAGATCCGCTGATCTACGTGAATCTGGCCCTAAAAGGGCATTAGAAGTCTTTAAAAGGAAAAAAGAAATCCTGATTAATACTTACCTAGTGGATGCTCTGTCAGTCACAGCTCTCTGGTCTTCTCCCTCCTCGCTCATTGGAACGCCGAGCTGCGGAGCGGCCGGCTCAGCCTCTCAGTGGCTTGCTTAGAGGCCGAGTCGGGTGTCAGTCCAGGTACCTGGCAAATCCAGACTCCCATGGTCCGGATGACGTGGTGCCTGGACTGACATTGAAGACATCAGCAGAGAGCGGACTTCAGCGCACTCTCTGCTGAAAACAAGTTACAGGAGTGCAAAACTAATTCCACTGCTGTGATCCATAGGAGAAGTACAGCAGATACCTGTCCAAAACAGGTACTCCCTTCCATTTCCGTGGAAGGGTGCTGTGGCGATCTACGTCATTTACAGCCCCTCCTCCTCCCCACCCCCGCTGCCTTCTGGGAGACACACACATGCCCCAGAAGACAGCAGGACCATTCAGAAAGCGCAGTGCGACTCAGGCATGTGCAGTAGGAAACAGCCTGTGAAGCCCGTCTATGGACCTCATGGCTATGAGTAAGCACTGATTGTAGTGCGAAACGTCAGCTGTATGCCCCTGTCTTTGCTGTGATGTGTATGGTTTGAAAACTTTTATCAATAAAAGGCAACCAAGAAGGTTTTTCCAGAGTGCGGCTGTCCAAACATATCTTTCTACTATGGATCTCAAGTCACCTCAGTTGGATCAAAGTAGCACAGGGACTACTTTGAAGTCCCTGCGACTTGAAGTCACACAGATATGAATGGTACTCATTGAAAATCATGGAGTACGACTTGTCATGCGACTTTGCAGTCACAAGTCGTACAAGGGGTCAGATAAAAGATAAAATGTGTGCTGAAAAAAAACTCTCCCAATTTTCATTTGAAAATAACTGCCTCTTACCGGAAACATTAAGCATGTCATCAATCCGCCCGGTAATCCAATAGTAGCCATCTTTGTCTCTTTTGCAGCCTGAAAAAAATAAAAAAAAAGGATGTACATATTAAAAAAAAAAAAAAATGTTCGTTGACAGCTCAGTTTACATCACCAGCATGGTCCCCGAGTGCGATCATGACTGACTCCTGGGCATGCACAGGCGTTACGTCATCCCCCACCGGCCAAGAAAGAAGCTGGGGAGACGATTGCATGTGAGAATTAAAGCGGAGTTCCACAATCCAAATTTTTTTTTGCGAAATTCAGCAGCTACAGACACTGTAGCTGCTGACTTTTAACCACTTAACGCCCGCCGCACGCCTATTTACGTCCACAGAATGGCACGTACAGGCAGATGGGCGTATATATACGTCCCTGCCTTCTAGCGGGTCGGGGGGCCGATCGGGACCCCCCCCCCGCGTGCGGCGGGCGGATTCCCGCGGGGAGCGATCCGGGACGACGGCGCTATTCGTTTATAGCCGCTCCGTCGCGATCGCTCCCCTGAGCTGAAGAACGGGGAGAGCCGTATGTAAACACGGCTTCTCCGTGCTTCACTGTGGCGGCGCATCGATCGAGTGATCCCTTTTATAGGGAGACTCGATCGATGACGTCAGACCTACAGCCACACCCCCCTAGAGTTGTAAACACACACTAGGTGAACCCTAACTCCTACAGCGCCCCCTGTGGTTAACTCCCAAACTGCAACTGTCATTTTCACAATAAACAATGCAATTTAAATGCATTTTTTGCTGTGAAAATGACAATGGTCCCAAAAATGTGTCAAAATTGTCTGCAGTGTCCGCCATAATGTCGCAGTCACGAAAAAAAAATCGCTGATCGCTGGCAGTAGTAAAAAAAAAAAAAATGTATAAAAATGCAATAAAACTATCCCCTATTTTGTAAACGCTATAAATTTTGCGCAAACCAATCGATAAACACTTATTGCGATTTTTTTTACCAAACATAGGCAGAAGAATACGTATCGGCCTAAACTGAGGAAATTTTTTTTTTATATATGTTTTTGGGGGATATTTATTATAGCAAAAAGTAAAAAATATTGATGTTTTTTTCAAAATTGTCGCTCTATTTTTGTTTATAGCACAAAAAATAAAAACCGCAGAGGTGATCAAATACCACCAAAAGAAAGCTCTATTTGTGGGGAAAAAAGGATGCCAATTTTGTTTGGGAGCCACGTCGCACGACCGCGCAATTGTCTTTTAAAGCGACGCAGTGCCGAATCGCAAAACCTGGCCTGGGCATTTAGCAACAAAATGATCCGGGGCTTAAGTGGTTAATAAGGACACTTACCTGTCCAGGGAGCATGCGATGTCGGCCCACCCAAGGTCGATTCGTCCATCAGATCAGGTGCTGCCATTGTAACTAAGGGAAGCAAGCAGTGGAAGCTTCGAAGCTGGTTTCCTACTGCGTAAGCGCGAGTTGCACAGCACTTTCTGAATGGCCCCAACAAGCACGCACGCGCGTCTCAGAAGGAGGAGGGCTCGCTGTAGAAGAGGACATGACGCCCTGCTCCGTGGTCAAGCTTGGACAGAAGTACACTATGTACTTCTGAAAAGGTAAGAAAGGAAAAAAAAAAATAGATATTCAAAAATGAGGGGTGAAGGGGTGGTCTTTAGTTTAAGACCAAGTTGTAAAAGTGGGTGGAACTCCGCTTTAAGTAGTGATGCAAAGATGAAGATGACAGGTCAGGCCAGTAGACTAGGTCGCGGTTTGGGCATCTTTGCTCACAAATAAACCTAAAGTACAAATCCCCACATAAGAGGTATAGTAGGCCAGAAGGAAAAGTCATGTACTCACCATCGCCGGTCACATAATATCCTGGGAACTTTTTGAAGTAGGTGGTCTCAAATCTTTCATGGTTCCCATATACTGTGCGCATTAGTGCAGGCCAGGGCTGTTTAAATACCTTTTAAGGGACAGATAAAATCACGATAAAGACAAACTGCACAAATAATAAAAAAAATGCATCATCATTATTCAAATACACGTCGTATAATATTTGTTAATATTGCTTCAATTATTACCAGATTTATTTTCATGTTAGAGCGGAGTTCCACCCAAAAGTGGAACTTCCACTTAAACCACCCCTCACCCCCTTACATGCCACATTTGGCATGTCATTTTTTTGGCAGCGAGTGGGGGCTTCAGTAGGAGTGGGACTTCATGTCCCACTTCCTTCTTCCATCCAGGGACCGCTTAGGCAATACGTCATATCGCCTTTTGGCGGCCCCTCCCTGTAGGCGATCGCCTGGGACACGCGACAGGTCCCAGGCGATTACCTGTCCTCTCAGGGAGCGCAGCGTCGCATGCGCAGTGAGTGCCCGGCCGTGAAGCCAAAAGCGGTCATGGCTGGGTGCCCACAGTTAGAATGGAGGCGCCGGGGGGGGGGTTTTTTGAAGCTCCAGGCAGTCACGTCCCTGGACAGTGGAACAGGTAAGTGTCTGTTTATTAAGAGCCAGCAGCTACACTTTTTGTAGCTGCCGACTTTTAATAAACATAAAAAAAAGCTGGAACTCCCCTATAACTTCCCACAATCCCCTGCACTACAGAAATCAGGCTGGTAGAGGGAAATGTCAGCACCAAGAGCCAATTAGGCCAAGTTCACTCTAACGCGGTGCGATATCAATGAGCTTTCTAGTGCAATTTCAAGGATCACCTCAGTGCGACTTGATGTGGGTTCAGCTGCGAAGACGCACTGGACCCTTTTTAAAATGCATTCGGATTGCATATATAAGAACGAGCTCCATAGAAAATCATGTTATTTCACAGGTCGTGCGATTCCATGCATCTGAAAATCACATCAATGTGAACCAGGGCTTAAGCCTAGTACACATTATGGGCCAGATCCACGTAGCGCGGCGCATTGTTCCGTCAGGCGTAGCGTATCTCAGATACACTACGCCGCTGTAACTTACAGCGTATTTTCCGTATCCTCAAAGAATTTGCGCCATAAGTTACGGCGGCGTAGTGCAACTGTGTCGGCGTAAGGGCGCGCAATTCAAATGGATGAGATGGGGGTGTGTTTTATGTTAGTACGTCTTGACCCGACGTAAATGACGTTTTTTCTGAACGGCGCATGCGCCTACCGTGAGGGTATCCCAGTGCGCATGCTCCAAATTAACCCACAACAAGCCAATGCTTTCGACGTGAACGTAATTCTACCCAAAGCCCTATTCGCGAACGACTTACGCAAACAACGTAAAATTTTCAAAATGCGACGCGGGAACAACGTCCATACTTAACATAGGATACGCCTCATATAGCAGGGGTAACTTTACGCCAGAAAAAGCCTTACGGAAACGACGTAAAAAAAAATGCGCCCGCCGGACGTACGTTTGTGGATTCCCGTATCTAGCTAATTTGCATACTCGACGCGGAAATCGACGGAAGCGCCACCTATCGGCCAGCGTAAATATGCACCTTAGATCCGACGGCGTACTAAGACGTACGTCAGTCGGATCTAGCCCTGCTTCAGGCGTATCTTGTTTTGTGGATACAAAACAAAGATACGCCGGAGCAACCTAGCAGTTACGCGGCATATCAATAGATACGCCTGCGTAACTGCTTCGTGGATCTGGCCCTCTCAGTTTGTGTTTTTTGTTCAACCTGGAGGAGCTTGTTGTACCAACTATCCAATGTTAGTACAGCGATCTCCCCACTGAGCTATTGTGTTTCCGACAGGGGGAATGCCCCCCGCCCTGAACACACAGATCAGCACTCACAGCCATTGACTGCCAGCACTCATCGCATGCTGGTTTTCCAGCATGCCTGTTCAGCCGACTTCTGCTGGACAGGCCAGTGCACAGTGTACAGGCTGAAATGTTGTTCAGGTTCTGTTGAACTAGGTGATACCGCCCAATATTCAGCCCGTGTGTACCAGGCTTAAAGTGGTTGTATACCCAAGAATTTAACTTTACATGTAAATTTGTCTCCTAATCTCCTTAATCAATTGCAATGTGTTATTTTTGCCTACCTGCATTGTTTTTCCTATAATCGCTGTATTCCCGAGTGATGACGTAGACACGCGCAGGCGCCGTATCGTCGTTAAATCCGGCAAGCCGAGACCCGGCCGGATACATTCTCTGTTTGTCGGGGCTGCGTCATTTCCTGTTGTTGACGTCAGCCCCGACATCCCGCGATGGTTAGGCAGCTGTCTTCACCCCAAGAGGATAATGGTTACCATGCGACTCCAACGTCACAGGGCTAAAGGAGACAGACGGCGCCATTATCAAAAAAGGAGAATTAAAGAGAAGTGCCAGATAAACGTTGTATGCATCTGGGCTGCATACAAGATGGTTTGATTAGTTAACTTACTGCGCACGTGTGGGATTACACAGCGCAGAAGAAACTGTGGGCGGAAGTAGAAAGGGAACTAAACAAGGAAGACCACAACTAACATGGCGCGATCGTTTTAGAACTGTTTGATATTCAAAACCATATGCATGGTTAAATTAGGACCGGAGGGTATACAACCGCTTTAAGGCTTCCTGATACTGCCCAATAAGGTTATTTTTATGCATACCATACACTAAAAAGGTAGGGAGGAGTATAGGATAGCTTACAGAAGGAACTGGATTTCCCTGGTGTTTGGTGATTATTTATAACCCAGAGCAGGGGAAGGCGACACAGAACACTGAAGAGCTTTGTCAGATACCAAAGCTTATGCACTTCAAATTTTCACTGGCTCTCAATGTTAATGTACATGATAAACTACCCATTGCACATTAGTAGTAGATATGACCGTGTCTGCTCAGTGGAACATTTCCGCTTACCAGATAACCTTCAGCTTCTCCTTCAAGCTCCTCGCCGGCCTCGTCCAAGATCGCAGGAACAACGCCAAAAAAAGGGAACGTCTTCAACACAAAAATAGAAATATGAAATACATACTATACAACTATAAAAAAATAAAATAAAAAATGGCTGTACTTTATTCTGCCTTTACAGTCACTTCTAATTGAGACATTTCCTCCATACAGAGAAGAAAAATTAATGAGTTGCATGCATTTGTTCAACACCCTCCTAAACAAACAAACTTGCTTCTGTCATGGTGCCATCTCTGAACTAATCGCATTCTGAAATCACATGAACACCAATTGTGCACATGCAGCCGTTTTACACCTAAAGCAGAACTAAAGACTTGCTTTTACAAAATGTGACCAGACAGGCGCATTACTGCAGAAGAGACATGCAATGGGGTTGTTTTACTAAAGGCAAATATACTGTGCACAGCAAGAGGCAGTTGCTCCAAAGCTTAGTAAATGAGCGGAAGCTCTGCTGATTTCTATTATCCAATCAGGTGCAAGCAAAACTGACGTTTATTATTTTCTTGCAAGTGATAGGGTATTTGCAAAAAGAATAAGGCCCGGATTCACGTACAGCTGCGTATCTTTGAGCGGGCGCAACGTATCCTATTTACGTTACGCCTCCGCAACTTATACGGGCAAGTGCAGTATTCTCAAAGCACTTGCTCCGTAAGTTGCGGCGGCGTAGCGTAAATAGGCCGGCGTAAGCCAGCCTAATTCAAATGAGGAACAGGGGGGCGTGTTTTATGTAAATGTTATGTGACCCGACGTGATTGACGTTTTTCACGAACGGCGCATGCGCCGTCCGTGGAATATCCCAGTGTGCATTGCTCCAAAGTACGCCGCAAGGACGTATTGGTTTCAATGTGAACGTAAATGACGTCCAGCCCCATTCACGGACGACTTACGCAAACATTTCAAAACTCGACGCGGAAACGACGTCCATACTTAACATTGGTACGCTGCATGTACGTCTCATATAGCAGGGGTAACTTTACGCCGGGAAAAGCCTAACGTAAGCGGCGTATCTGTACTGCGTCAGCCGGGCGTACGTTCGTGAATTTGCGTATCTAGCTGATTTACATATTTATAGGCGTAAATCAGCGTACACGCCCCTATCGGCCAGCGTAAATATGCAGTTAAGATCCCACGGCGTAAGAGACTTACGCCGGTCGGATCTAATAGAAATCTATGCGTAACTGATTCGAAGAATCAGGCGCATAGATACGACGGCTCAGACTCAGAGATACAACGTATCTCCTTTGTGAATCTGGGCCTGTGATTTGTTGAAAACACAAGAAACCCCCATAATGTTCCTGGTTGCCAGAGACCGTGTGATACAGGCTGCCTAGATTTTAGGCTAGGTGCATTTTTATTGCATGGTATAAAAAAAATTAAAAAGGCATGCCTTTACTAACAGTAATAACATGATTTAATCATGCCAACGTGCGACTTTCTGAACCGCATTTGAAATTCAAGGCAATACTTACAGCTGATCCGGGCTTTGCTGCTGTGGCCCCCGGAAGTGGCGTTAACACGTGACCTCCCTGATAAAAAAAGACAGATAACCCCAATTTAGAAAATACTAGATTTAGGTCAGCATATCTTATATCTCATACACCTTATCATACCTAAACCACTCCATGCCAGTCCAGCAGTCTGTAGCGCTTAAAAAGAGTCCTTGTCACCAGACTTCATTTAAAATATGTACCGTATTTATCGGCGTATAACGCGCGCTGGCGTATAACGCGCACCCCAATTTTAAGAGGGAATTTTTTGTAAAAACAATTTTTTTTAGTCCAAATAGTAAATGCAGTTAAAATTAAAAATAAGATGAGCAGCAATGTACAGCAAGCAACTCAGAGAGCAGCTCCTATGTTCAAGGAGATACACAGTACCTTAGGGCTTCTAGCTGTCAGCACTCGATGGTGGAAGGGAGGGAGCTGGCCGGGACTGTAGCGCGGCTTGGGGCTTCTATACCCAAATGTTCAGCAGTCTGTGGTGAAGGGGAGGGTGAGGAAACCCTTAAACGCGGGCAGCGCTGGCCAAGACTGTAGCGCGTACCTATGGCATACCTCGGAGGGGAAGGAGGAGGACGAGAGCCCGCCGGAAATCACTGAGCCGTCATCTCCACTCGGCTGTCACGTCACACACGCACAGTCCCGCCATCGGCATTGGACCATCTCCTGTGACAGACAGAACAGTGGTCCAATGCTGGTGGCGGAGGCGGGACTGTGCGTGTGTGACGTGAGAGCCGAGAGAAGATAATGGCTCGGTGATTGCCCGGGGGGGCGCTCGTCCCCCTCCAAGGTATTCTATTGGCGTATAGCGCGCACCCGTGATTTTCCCCCCATTTTCAGGGAAAAAAGTGTGCGGTATACGCCGATAAATACAGTATATAATATTGTACATTTAACATAATTTTTCCTGTTTTTTTACCTCCTTTGTGTAGCCTTCTAAAAACTCTGCGACTGGGCTCCACCAACTTGGATCTGATGTTAGCAGCCCCAGCAGACTCAGAGCTGCCACTCAAGTGACACATTATAGTATTCCCCCTCTCTCCTCTCTCCTCTACCAACAACTACATGAATGGTTAAGAAAACAAGGGCCCATTCCTCTGCTTTTTTATAAAAGTCTCCAGATACTCTCAAATTAAAGTGTAAGTTCACCTTCAGCAAGATTTTCCAAAATTCCCTAATGCAATTCCATACCCTGTGAATGGTACATGCCATCCTGTTTTAAATGGTCCACACCCTTCCATTATACCTGTGCAGTGCACACTCTCGTTTAGCTGAGCTCAGCTAGAGAACAAAAGCCTGTAATGCACATGTGCACAGCCTGAACAGCCTGGCACGGCTGCTACCGAGCTGAACAGGATCGGGGAAGGCTGCGCAGTCTGAACAGCCCAAAGTGGACACTGGGGGGCGTATCATTTTTTTTTTTACTGTTCAGCATGTCCTGCAAACATCAGGATGGGGGGACATAAGGGACCAGCGGATTTTGTGGAAAGCCACACCCCCATACTCTTACTACAGCTACATTTATAAGGGGAAGGGATGGGGAGGGGAAGGGAAAGGGGATGGATAGGGGAAGGGAAAGGGAAAGGGAAAGGGGAAGGGAAAGGGGAATGGAAAGGGGAATGGAAAGGGGAATGGAAAGGGAAAGGGGAATGGAAAGGGAAAGGGGAATGGAATGGAATGGAAATGGAAAGGGGAATGGAAAGGGGATTGGAAAGGGAAAGGGGAATGGAAAGGGGATTGGAAAGGGAAAGGGGAATTGAAAGGGGAATGGAAAGGTAAAGGGGAATGGAAAGGGAAAGGGGATTGGAAAGGGAAAGGGGATTGGAAAGGGAAAGGGGATTGGAAAGGGAAAGGGGATTGGAAAGGGAAAGGGGATTGGAAAGGGAAAGGGAATTGGAAAGGGAAAGGGAATTGGAAAGGGAAAGGGGATTGGAAAGGGAAAGGGGATTGGAAAGGGAAAGGGGATTGGAAAGGGAAATGGGAATGGAAAGGGGAATAGGGTATGTACCATTATTCACAGGATATGGAATTTTTTTTTTTTGGAAGTCTTGCTGAAGGTGAACTTGCACTTTAAAAGTAATTATTTTGCTCAAAATAAAAGCATAACTAGGGGTAAGAATACATTATATAATTAAATATTTTGTAATTTGAAGCAAGTTTTTAAAAGGCACACTCGGATACTTTTGGTCAAATACTATTCTTAATCCATTCAACAGCTAAAAGAGTATCTTCAAATTAAACCCGACATTCTTACCGTCTCCGTCTGCCAAAACGTGTCCACAATCGGACACCTCTGGTCTCCAACGACGTTGTAATACCACAGCCATGCTTCAGGGTTAATTGGCTCCCCAACTGTTCCTAAAATCTTTAGAGACTTCCTGCTATACCTGCCAAGTGTCAATAAAATAATTTATTTTTGAAAACAATTCTGTTAGAAGGTAAAAGCATACAATACACACCCTTGAAGCGGAACTTCAGGTATAAGGGCCGGTGTCTATGGACTTTTTTCGCTTCTGAGCGGCTTCTCTCCCCATACCAGTCTATGGGAATGGAAAAGCAGCTGAAGCAGGTCAACAGCAAGTCAACCACACCTGCAAATGAGTTCCGAACAACCTCAAAAGACTTTACATTGTAGCAAAGTGTCATTTCTTCAGTGTTGTCACATGAAAAGATATAATAAAATATTTACAAAAACGCGAGGGGTGTACTCACTTTTGTGAGATACTGTCTTTGGGAGGTCAGAAATGGAGGGGCACATTCGATTGTTGCATGTGGTGGAAACACGCATGGCACAATAGTTGTGTTAATAGTTGTTGACACTTTGAAGATATTTTGCACATCAGACACAATGGTGACTGGCAGCACTGATTGTATATTAATTATTTTTATGTGGACATTTTACTTTTATATTATCTGTGATGAATCTCATGGAGGTTGTGCTACACCATTTATGTATATCTGTTTGATTTTGGGGGTATTGTGAGATCACTGTGATGGTGTTGATATATATATCACACACACACACACACACACACACATTTATATATATATATATATATATATATATATATATATATATATATATATAAATCAATCATACAGTGTATACTCGAGTATAAGCCGAGTTTTTCAGCACATTTTTTTGTGCCGAAAATGCCCCCTTCGGCCTATACTCGAGTCACCTTTTTGCGCCTGATCTCCGGACTTTGGGGACCCAGTATCGGCCAGCCATAGGTCGTCTGTACACATGTAGCCCCACTCTTCCTCTACAAATGTGCAAAGTTTGTTGTCCGGGGACCTATTGCCGGTGAGCACCGATTTTTCAAAGCCGGGCCCTGCTTCCATAGACTCCCATGTTAAACGGTCATTTTCCTGGTGATTTTGGGGACCCGGTTCCCAGCCGGTCGAAGGTCCTCTGGACCCGGAACCTGACACACATGTAGCCCCATTTCTCCTCTACAAGTGTGCAAAGTTTGTTGTCTGGGGGACCTACAGCTAAGGAGCGCCGAATTTTCAAACCCAGTAACCTCTTCCATAGACTCCCATGTTAAACGTCAGTCTAGTCATGGGCACAGTGAGGCATGGGCACAGTGAGGCATGCACATGGACACAGTGAGGCATGCACATGGACACCCTAGGCTTATACTCAATTATGTATGTCAAAGGATTCATATTTCTGTCCCAACCTCCAACTAAATTAATTTAAAGATTGCTCTAAAACTCAGCTTGTAGTTACACAATGGCAAACTGAAAATGCTCCAAGCTGTGTATAAGAGAAGTCATTGTATTAGTTTAGGATGAGGAATGATGGGGGACTAGCAAAAGGTTCTTTCAAGTGAGAAGAACCCATCAAGAACTGAATCAAACCCAGGCAGATTACCGTTTGACTGGCTCCTCTCCAAATTTCATTAGCAGCCGGATTGCGGTTGGCGCGGTGTAGAATTTGCTCACGCTGTACTTATCGATGATCTGCCACATCCGGGAGATGTCTGGGTATATAGGGAGGCCTTCAAACTAGAGCAATAATGGATAAAAAAAATTAAAAATTAGAGACATCTCATAACAGAGTTGGTCTCAAGAGCCGCTAGAGTCACAAGCAACACAACAATGGATCACAATGGATCTCATGGACAGCAGGGATGAGCTCAGGTGTGTCAGGATCCTAGTTCTAACCACCAACCCGTCCTGTCCTACCAGGATCCTGTCACTGCCTTGCCCAACTGCCACCCATATACACGCCCCTTGTATAAGTAAAGCTGCGGGGCAGGGATTGCCTTTACCGCTTATGATTGGCTTTGTGCAGTGACAGCTTTCTGGCGGGATAACTCAGGTGGGTTTAGACTGAGATCCAAAACACTCCTGAGCTCATCCCTAATGGACAGATCAAAGACACAAGTCCATCTAGTTTAACCGATTGCTGACCGCATCACCTAGAAGTACGGCGGCAAATCGGCCTTGCTGTGCTGGATCATGTATCCGATACAGCACTTCTGGGTAGGGGACACGCAGTCCGGCGCCCGGGCTGTTATTAGTCACAGCACAAGCCAATCAGCGGGTGCCGGCCAATGATTGACCACTGGCACCCAGTGATCAGCTCCAATATTTAGCGAAAGGCAGCTCTGTGTTGTAAAACAGCAACAGGCAGATCAATTACATAGTCTGGTTAAAAAAAAAAAGAAGAAAAACACAAGTCCATCTCAACCAATAAAAAGGGGAAACCCCCCAATTTTTTTTTTACAATTATATATATATATATATATATATATTTTGTATATATCTTTCTTGTATTAGGAGAAGTATGGACTCCAGAGAGAGAGATATCTTTTTGCCCCCCTGTACAAATCATTAGTAAGAACTCATCTGGAATATGCAGTTCAGTTTTGGGCTCCAGTTCTCAAAAAGGATATCGGAGAACTGGAGAAAGTACAGAGAAGGGCAACCAAACTGATAAGAGGCATGGAGGAGCTCAGCTATGAGGAAAGATTAGAGGAACTGAATTTATTCTCTGTTGAGAAGAGGAGAATAAGTGGGGATATGATCAACATGTACAAATATATAAGGGGTCCATATAGTGAACTTGGTGTTGAGTTATTCACTTTATGATCAACACTGAGGACAAGGGGGCACTCTTTACGTCTGGAGGAAAAGAGATTTCACCTCCAAATACGGAAAGGTTTCTTCACAGTTAGAGCTGTGAAAATGTGGAACAGACTCCCTGTAGAGCTGGTTCTGGCCAGCTCAGTAGAGCCTGGATTCTTTCCTAAATGTACATAATTATATATATACACACACACGGTTCGACAAACCCCGGGCGCCAGGTCGCAACTGCGTCTACAATTAGCGACTTGGCGCCTGGGGCGGCACAGGTGGGGTATCCTGTGTCTCTGTGGGATCAGCATGACAACCAATTAATATTTTTTTTATCAATGGCTTGCTATTTATTTTTCTCACAGCAGGTTTAATTTACAGCGTCTTACACTAGCAAGGTCAGTATTGCCCATAGAACCCGGATCTACTTTTTGCCCAGTGTTGTTATCTTTGATCAGTAACATACCAAAACGCTGGTTGCCCCATTGGCTAGTGGTCCGTAGGTGAGGTAGGAGTGTCCAGTGATCCATCCAATGTCAGCTGTGCACCAATATATGTCCCCTTGGTGATAATCAAACACATACTTGAAGGTGGTGGCAGTGAAGATCATGTAACCGCCAACAGTGTGCACTACTCCCTGTAATAATAGACAAAATGGGTGTCACCTGCTACACAATGAAAGATAACAGAGCAAAGATGTATATGTGGGAGGTGGTGCTTTCTGAGCCTTAAAAGAGTTGTAAATGAAAAAAATGTATCACCTTAATGCAATCTATACATTAAGGTGAAAAAACAGATCCTCCTCGGTATCACAATGTAACCTCCTATATCTTTTTATAGAATGCAGCGCACTCCTTTGGTGCGATTTAGATGTGGAAGGAAACCCACTCAAAGGAATGGGCTCCGTCTTATCACAATGCATGGCAACACGCAAAAAAAAAAAACTTGCATCAATGCACATGCGCTGTGCGCTACACATGTGAACCAAGTGTAAAACATCTGCTGCAAAAGCCAGTTTACACACCACTAAACAATCCAGTGCCCCAAGTTTCTCTTGTACCTTTCACGGAGACTGTCCGGGACAATAATGGAAGGTAGTAAGGACTTGAGTTTCATATTTTCAGAATACCGGCATACTGATGTACTCCTCACCTTGGGCTTCCCGGTGGATCCGCTGGTGTACAGAATAAATAGCTGATCCTCGGCATCACACCACTCTGGCTCACACTCCAAACTGGCATTTTTCATCAAGTCGTGCCACCACAGGTCCACCGATGGATTCCACGGGGTCTGCAGAGAGAAGAGGAGGCATCAAAGAAAAACACATTTCCCTATACCAAACTTGGCCCGCCTTTCTGCTATCACATCCCATGTGTGTATTTGTACTAGGGTTGTCCCGATACCACTTTTTTTTTAGACCAAGTACAAGTACCGATACTTTTTTTTCAAGTACTCGCCGATACCGAATACCGATACTTTTTTTTGAATGTCATGTGACGTGGCGTTTTTTTTTTTTTTTTTTTTTTTACACAATATTTTTTTTTTACAGTGATTTTTTTTTGGGGGGGGGGGTAGTGCGTTTAATTTTTTTATTATCATTTACATTTAATTTTTTTAATTATTTATTGCAATTTTTTTCTTTTTTTTTTTATCAGCCCTGTTGGGGGGGCTTTGGTGAGATATCAGGGGTCTTAACAGACCTCTGACATCTCCCCTTTAAGACAGAGAGAGGGACAAAGGACACAGATTCCCCAGTCCCTTTCTCTGCAGCCTCCGCTGAAATGAATAGAGAGAAGCTTCTCTCCATTCATAAACTAAGCATTGTAAACACAGGTTACGATGCTCAGTTATGTGAATGGACAGAGTCAGTGATCACTGACTCTGTCCATTCGGAAAAGGTAGGAGCCGGATTTAGCGGCTCCTACCTCCGTTCTCCATCCTGACAGATCGAGGGGGACAGCGGCACGGAGGGGGACAATACAGCACGGGGGGAGAGCGGCATGGAGGGGGACAATACAGCACGGGGGGAGAGCGGCATGGAGGGGGACAATACAGCACGGGGGGAGAGCGGCACGGAGGGGGACAATACAGCACGGGGGGAGAGCGGCACGGAGGGGGACAATACAGCACGGGGGGAGAGCGGCATGGAGGGGGACAATACAGCACGGGGGGAGAGCGGCACAGAGGGGGACAATACAGAACGGCGGGAGAGCAGCACGGAGGGGGACAATACAGCACGGGGGAAGAGCAGCATGGGGAAGACTTTCAACTCCCCCCCACCACCCGATACCTGACTGCCCAGGTATCGGGTGAAGCATCGGAGCATTTCAGCCTAATACAAGTACTCGGGAAATGCTCGATATCGGTCCCGATACCAATACTAGTATCGGTATCGGTACATCCCTAATTTGTACCAATCATGGTTTGAAAGAATACCTGTCAAAAGGTTGCTGCCTCTGCTGGGGTCAACTGAAGATGCTGTGTGTCTGGCTGTTCTAAGCCATTGGCTTCAATGCATTCTCAGCCACTGACCACAACAGGCATGCAGATAGGGACTTCTGAACGTTGTCCGACTTTCCCAATGGGAATACTCGCTGCGGTATATAGTGAAGTCAGTGGCCAGAAGACAAACGTTTTTTATAAGTTGGTCAGAGATGACACCATCTACATTCCCCTCATGACAGGTGTACTTTACACACACAACTGAATGAAAGTGCCACATATTATCCCATGGGTCCAGGTGCAGGTTGGTGCTTAGACAACAAGTCAATATATACAGGCTGTGACACCTGGCATTGTGCTTATCTCTATATTGGCAGCTCTGAACAATTAAACTTCTGCCAACTCAAGCCAAGCAATAGCATCTTGTTATCTTGCTGGTGCACTAAAGGTGTAATTTGTACCCCGCAGATATCCAGATTATCACACTACCAAAGTTCAGGTATTGCACAATGGACGTCTAATGTCACAGTACCCTTGGGCCTCTACCAATGGGATCAGTGTGAGATGATTCTGAGATCATTTACCACTTAAGACCCGGACCATTATGCAGGAAAAGGACCTGGGCAGGTTTTCCGATTCGGCACTGCGTCGCTTTAACTGAAAATCGTACGATCTGGTACTGTACGAGAAAATTTTTCGTGCATGTCCGATAAAATAATATTTGATGAACTGTCATGATCGGCTCTCGAAAGCTCTGCAATAATGATCCGATTATCGTACGATTCTTCCTCGGACAACATTTTTCGGACGATATTCGGATGGTGTGTACGGGCCATAAGTATTGAAGTCTTTGGATCAGTTTCATAGGCCAGGCAATTTGTATTTTTTTTAAAATGTTGAGTAATGAGAGCATACTTTCTCAGGTCACGATACAATATAGTATTTCAGCTCAAAGGATACACTAAATGGCCAAAATTTGTGGACACCAGACCATCCCATCTGTCTAAATGGCCACAAATATGTGGCTATTGCTCCAAATTACCAAGTTCAGGTGTTTCCAGTGAAGAGTACTGTTAGGGCCCTTTCACACGGAGCGGATCCGTATTGATCCGCCCCGTGTGTGTCCGTCGGCTCAGCGGGGATCATTCGTAAATCCCCGCTGAGCTGTCAGCGGACAGGGCGGTCCACGCACACTGTGCAGAGACCGCTCTGTCTTTCCTGCGCTCTCCCCTATGGGGAACACTCTGTCTTTCCTCCACTCTCCCCTATGGGGAATCGGATGAATACGGACCGTGTGTCCGTATTCATCCGATCCGTTCCGCCAGACGGAAGAAAAATAGTGTTTTCTTCCGTCCGCAAAAGCGGATCTTTGCGGGCGCGGATGTTTGCGGACGTTAGTGGATGCATCATCCGCTAACGTCTGCAATCCCATAGGGAAGCATTACAAGTCCGTTTACGGACTTGTAAAAAACAGACCGTTTGTCCGTACGTGTGAAAGGGCCCTTAATGCTACAAACATTTCTCAACCTTGTAACAGTTTAAAAAATACCCTTTTCTATTCCAGCACGACTGTGCCGCTGTATCACAAAGCCATGAAACATGGTTTGACCAGTTTGGAGTGGAGGAACTTAAAGAGGAACTCCAGTCTCCCCCAAAAACTGTAGCAGCGTACTTTCAATATAAGGACACTTAACTGCTCTTGGATCCAGAGTAGTCCTCATCCGAGCAGATTCTTCAATCAGCTTTGGGTCCAGACTCCAGCATCTCATGGCAGTCAAGCTTCACAGCCTGCTTCCAACTGTGCATAAGCAAGCCGCGCTGTGGTTTGTGAATAGCCCCACAGTCTTCCGGGACCTGCGAAGTATCCCAAAAGGCTGCAGGGGAAGGAGGGGAGGTTGACATTTTGCTCGGATCGACGTGGCAATCCGGTCAGAAGTGAGGGAGCAGGTACCTGTCAAAATCAGGTACGGTTTCCCTCCCCTCAAGAAATAAAGTGGCAAATGTAAAGGGGGGGGGGGGGGGAGGATAGGTAGAGTGGACCGTCACCTTTGGGGTAAAGTTCTTCTTTAAGTGACCTGCACAGAGCCCTGAACACAGCCCTACTGGCTACCTGTGGGATGAAATGGAGCCAGGGCTTCTAACTATCATCATAAATGCTCCTTTGGCTGAACAGGCGCTAACACTTGTTAAAAAAAAAAAAAAAAAAGAGAAAGTTTCCTAGAAGAGTGGCAGCTACAATAGCCACAAATAACCAGATTCACAAAGAGTTACGCCGGCGTATCAGTAGATACGCCGACGTAACTCGGAATCAAAGCCGTCGTAAGTTTAAGTGTATGCTCAAACTGAGATACACTTAAACCTAGCTAAGATACGACGGTCTGCGCCGTCGTATCTTAGGGTGCAATTTTTCCGCTGGCCGCTAGGTGGCGCTTCCGTTGAGTTCGGCGTAGAATATGTAAATGACTAGATACGCCGATTCACGAACGTACGTGCGCCCGTCGCAGTAAACATACGCTGTTTACGTAAGGCGTTTTCCGGCGTAAAGTTATTCCAACAAATAGCTGGCCTAGCCAATGTTAAGTATGGACGTCGTTCCCGCGTCAAAATGTGAAAAATTGACGTCGTTTGCGTAAGTCGCCGTGAATGGGGCTGGACGTAATTTACGTTCACGTCGAAACCAATACGTCCTTGCGGCGTACTTTGGAGCAATGCACACTGGGATATGTACATGGACGCCGCATGCGCCATTTGTAAAAAAAAAAAAAAACGTCAATCACGTCGGGTCACCAATCATTTCCATAAAACATGTCCCCTCATCCTCATTTGAATTAGGCGCGCTTACGCCGGCCCCATTTACGCTACGCCGCCGTAAGTTAAAAGGCAAGTGCTGTGTGAATACAGTACTTGCCTCTCTGACTTAAGGCGGCGTAGCGTAAATACGATACGCTACGCCGCCTTAAAGATGCGGCGCCCTACCTGAATCTAGCTAAAAGACTAGAGAGGGGAGGCGACTTAATGTTAATGCACGTGGTTTTAGAGGGTGAAGTTAGGTGTCCATAACCTTTTGTCCATGTAGTGCAGGGATATGCAATTAGCGGACCTCCAGCTGTTGCTGAACTACAAGTCCCATGAGGCATAGCAAGACTCTGACAGCCACAAGCACGACACCCAGAGGCAGAGGCATGATGGAACTTGTAGTTTTGCAACAGCTGGAGGTCCGCTAATTGCATATCCCAGATGTAGTGTGTGTGTATATATATATATATATAGTGCTAAGCACCAGACAGACTGTGTTAGAGGAAATTCATACATATGGAATACAAGATATGCAACAGTTCTATTTCATTTACAAAAACAAGATCAACACTGCAAATTAATGGCAGGAAAATGTGAGAAGACATCAGTGATCAGACAATACAGACAGAGATTTTCTACAAGTCACAAAATGAGCAATTTATACAGGAACTCCACCCAGTGAAAACACAGAAAGGAAGCACTAAAGTGGTGCATTTACAAGTGTGATCCTCCACCATTACTGTGTTACATTACAGCATGCCATGTGAAGGGTGACAACGTTAGTGCCCCTGCCCTGCCTACTGAACACTCTACGGACTAATAGAAATCTTGTGTTAGTCTCTGGCTGCCAGAGCCGACACTCCCACTGCAAGCCTGATTTCGGCACAGAGCAACTTTGTTTAAGATGGATGTCAAACTGCAAAGCCACAAAGAAAAAATACTTACCTTTTCACAAAATTCACACATTAATAAAATGAGTAAATTTCAATATTTAATTATCAAAACAATAAAATATTGGTTACTGTGGTTACATATTCCTAATCCCTGAACCTCATTCATAATCCAAATGACCATAACCCATCATTTAGATGTTCATCGGAATGACTGTACAGGTGCCCTCTTGTGGAGGGTGATTCGCCATGTTTGGAAGAAGAAAAATGCTGACTATGATCCTAAGAACACCTGCAGTCAAGCATGGAGATGGACACATTATGCTTTGCAGCTGGTTTCTCTGTACTGGCTGACTTTGCCGCATTGCGAGGCCAATGGATGGGGACATGTATTGTTTAATATTGAATGAGAACCTTCTTCCCTCTGAAGATGGGTCATGGATGGGTCTTCCCACATGACAATGACCCAAAACATACCGCCAAGGCAACAAAGGAGTGGCTCAAGAAGCACATTGAGGTCATGGAGTGGCCTAGCCATTATCCAGACCTTAATCCTATAGAAAATTTATGGCGGGAGCAGAAATTTTGAGTTGCCAAGCGACAGCCAAGAAACCTTCAAGCGGGAGTTCACCCGAAATTTTTTTTTTTAACATTAGATTCAGGCTCATTTTGTCAAGGGGAATCGGGTAGTTTTTTTAAAATCGAAGCAGTACTTACCGTTTTAGAGAGCGATCTTCTCCGCCGCTTCCAGGTATGGTCTTCGGGACTGGGCGTTCCTATTTGATTGACAGTCCTACCATACCCCTACATAACCTGCAGAAGGAGTGATGGGCATCATTCAGACCCCTTTCACACTGAGCCGCCCATAGCGTGGGCAGTATTTTTACCGCTGACGCTATAGGCAGATTTGCAGCGCATTTCGGCTGCAAAAAAGTGGGAGCGCTTTAACCCCCTCTAGCGGGCGAGAAAGGGCCGTATAGCTGCGCTGTCCCATTGATTTCAATGGACAGGAGCGGTAAACACACCACTCCTTCACCGCTCCAAAGATGCGGCTAGCAGGACTTTTTTTTTACCGTCCTGCTAGCGCAACGCTCCAGTGTGAAAGCCCTTGGGCTTTCACATTGGAGACAATGGAGCAGCTGTTTGAGGGCGGATTGCAGGCGCTATTTTTAATGCTATAGCGCCTGCAATATGCCCTTAGTGTGAAAGGGGTCTTAGAGCAGGAGTAGGCAACCTTAAAGAGATGGAGAGCTACCTGGACAACATGGAAGAAGTCAAAGATCAATGAGCCTAGTGTCGCCTCTTGACACCCGATTTAAACTTTTAATTGCCGCACTATCATTTTTTGCAGTCCTGTGCACTGCGCGTCAATCATGGGTTTAAATCGGGTGGTAAGGAGGCAACATATCACTCAGTATGGGGCAGAAGCCAGCACTACAGAGGAGGCATTGGCTTACTACTACAGCTCCAACTTTACAAGTTTGATGCTCTGAGATAGCGGGTTAGCATGCCCAGACCGCGATCTACTGGTTGTTGACCCCCCCTCCCCTTCTTTAGAGTGTCAATTGAGTGACAGCTCGAGTCTGCTGGGGTTGCCAACATCACATCCAAGATGATGGTGCGCAACAGCGATCTCTGGGTTTTTGGATGGGGAGGGAGGCTTCTACAGGTAAATAGCATGCAAAGAAATATGGTAAATGCACATATAATGTTACAGAGAGATTTCTGTTGAAATGGCCCGGTGACAGGGGCTCTTTAGGCTTCATTTCCATGGACGTTTTTACAGCCACTTTTTTTAGCCTTTTTTACAGCTTAAAAACACCTGTCCATGTTTTTTTTTTTTTGAGCTGGAGCTCAAAAACGCTGCGGTAGCGTTTTTTTGCGTTTAACGTCTGGCGTTTTTACAGCTCTAAGGCTGGAGCTTCAGAACGCACTGGTCCTGTTTTTTTTTTGCAGCTCAAAAACGTCATGGTGGGCATGAGGCCATAGACTAACATGGAGAGCTGTTTTTAAAGCGAGAGTTCACCCGAAAAACTATTTTTAACATTAGATTGAGGCTCATTTTGTGAAGGGGAATCGGGTGTTTTTTTTTAAATCGAAGCAGTACTTACCGTTTTAGAGAGCGATCTTCTCCGCCGCTTCTGGGTATAGTCTTCGGGACTGGGCTTTTCCTATTTGAATGACAGTCTACCGACAGGCTTCCGACGGTCGCATCCATCGCGTCACGAGTAGCCGAACCGACGTTCGGCTACTTTTGGAAAATCGTGACGCGCTGTGTGCGACCGTCGGAAGCCTGTCAATCAAATAGGAACGCCCAGTCCCACAGCCCATACCCGGAAGCGGCGGAGAAGATCGATCTCTAAAACGGTAAGTACTGCTTCGATTTAAAAAAAAAACACCCGATTCCCCTAGGCAAAATGAGCCTCAATCTAATGTTAAAAATTGAGTTTTTGGGTGAACCTCCACTTTAAGCTGCAAAAAAAGCTCAGAAAAGTGGCTGTAAAAACGTCCATGGAAATGAAGCCTTAAAGTTTAATTTTAACAGGGGATTTGTAATTGCACACATCAAGACAAAAACTGACCTATCAATTTAAGACGACAATACCCAGTAAATAATCACCCTTCAAATAACCGACCCTTAATCCTTCTGAAACAGAGTTAATGTTAAACGTGAGTGTTGATCTACGCCTACACAAGACATTTCGGGGTTAATATCACACCCAGTGACAAGGACAGACAGAACCGCCATGCTGTTAGTCAGACTCTGGAAACGGTAAGTACACACAGTGTCTTGCAGGTACAGAGAAATACCTGGGGATGAGATCTTTTTTGTTTCTCTTGCTTGTTTTCCTGTCAAAGACCCAGACAGACAAATGTATTGAGCAGAATTATAACAAAATTAAAAGATAAATAAAAAAAAATAAAAAATAAAACACAGAAAAAAAAGCTATCAAAAGACAAGAAGCAGTCAGTAGCACAAACATTTTTGTTGGTATATTTTTATGAATATTTTAGCCCAATCCCACCTTACTGATCAGTCTTAGGACTACAGCACCTCTGAGAAATGTTCAGACTCTGGTTACTGTCACATGGAAATGGAACACATTCCGTATAGTATCCTTTAAGCCCGGCTATACACAGAGCAAAATTTCAGGCCGCTTCTGAGCCAAACAGTTGCTGCATCCAATCAGGTGCAGGTGTTCCGTCCGATTAGGCGACCCGCCAGAATTGGTAAGGGAAGTGACGTTCCGTTGCCGCCATCTTGCTACACCCCGCACTCCTCCATAGTAATAATACACCAAGAAGGGGGGCAACCGGACATCTTGTTACACCCACCAGAGATTTGCATCTCACGGTTATTTTTAACAGGAAGCGGAGCATATATGCTTAAATACAGCATTTGGAAATCCAACGGACTGTTTAGATGTTAAATTTTAAAAGCAGCAGCAAACCCGCTGACCTCACGGTTTCGCTAATGTGATAGAACACCTCTGATTTAAAAATTCTGTGAGTGATGAGCTGTCAGTGCACATGCCGCCTGTGCAATCCCTGTTCTTCCTCCTCGTCTTTCTGCAGCACTTTGACCAATCAGAGTTGCTCTTATTTGTCCCAGTGCCGGTGTCTTGTCGATCTAGTTCCCCTATCGAGATGGTTCCCTGCTTGACTGCGCAGGCCCATGGAAATCTCCGAACCTTGGGCGGCATCCAGGCTCATTCCTTAACATCCCCGTGGATTGGAGGATGTTAAAAAAAGGAGCCAGGAGGCCGAGCGAGCCACTTACAGCAAATTGCTTTAAGTGGCCAGGAGGCCGACTGGCCACTTACAGTAAATTCCATGTCGCCCTGGACCTCTTGCTACAGCTGCTCAGGTTCGGCGATTTCCATCTGGGAGGGGAACAATATTGATAGGGGGAACCATATCGGCAGCTCACTGGCACAAAGCATTGCTCTAACCCATCCTGGAAGTGGGGACTTCAAATCCCCAAGCCACTGTACTGAATGCATGGACACTAACAGATCATCACCAAAAGAGGTAGGTACGGTAAGGACCATGATGTGGGAAGGGTGTATGATGTTGGGTAACCTTTTCATTTTTTCTGGCAAACTAACCCTTGAGGCTGGGTTCACACCAGGGGTCCGGTGCGTCCTGGTTCACCGTTTCAGGACCAATTTCAGCCCAAATTTTGGGATGAATTTGGACCTGAAATTAACCAAAGGACGCACAGTGGTTTTGTGCAAAACACGCCTGACCCGCTGCGGAGATATGTGAACCGGCTCCATACAGAGCAGGCAGAGGCACCGATTGGCTGCTCATACACAAGCAGCTGATTGGAGCCAGCACACAGATTATGCCCTATTCTGAAACTATTTGAGAAACATTGGTACCCAGGGGGGACACCAAACCTTCTGAAAAATAGGAAATCCAGGAGGTCCTTTTATCTGTTTAATTTGGAGATTGTGGGTTGAAAATAGCATACATTAATTTCCCAATTTATATCCACTTTAACAGATTTAATCTGACTCATCTCAAACTGCTAACAGACAGTAAAATATATAGGTATGGAGCCAGCCAACCTCAGGGCAAGAAATATGATCAGCATGATCCAACAACCTGCAAGGTCTAATGCAATTAGCATGCTTACATGAATGGAGGAGACAAGAGCCGGTGTCCTATCGGATAGTACCCGCTATTGAGAAGTGCCGGGGATGAACTGCGCATGCGCTGTACGGAACAGAACAGCAGCTTATTTACGATCAGCTGTCGTGACAGAGAGACGGCGCCTGTGAACAATAGAACACCAGCAAGCGGACATTTCCTATTCTGCTCATCTCAGGTCCCAGCAAGTCTCCTAACCTACCAGATCAATTGAAGCCCCTTACAATGACTAGGCTGCAGCATATGGCCAGCCAGCCATAGATGGTTTGAATTAGGGTTGTCCAGATACCGATACCAGTATCGGTATCGGGACCGATACCGAGTATTTGCGGGAGTACTCGTACTCGCGCAAATACCCCCGATACCTAAATAGAATACTTCCCCCCCCTTCCCCCCCGCCGCATCGAGGGACATGGCTAGAGGGACATTGCTGCATATGTGAGGGACATGGCTAGAGGGACATTGCTGCATATGTGAGGGACATGGCTAGAGGGACATTGCTGCATATGTGAGGGACATGGCTAGAGGGACATGGCTGCATATGTGAGGGACATGGCTAGAGGGACATGGCTGCATATGTGAGGGACATGGCTGCATATGTGAGGGACATGGCTAGAGGGACATGGCTGCATATGTGAGGGACATGGCTAGAGTGACATGGCTGCATATGTGAGGGACATGGCTAGAGGGACATGGCTGCATATGTGAGGGACATGGCTGCATATGTGAGGGACATGGCTGCATATGTGAGGGACATGGCTGCATATGTGAGGGACATGGCTAGAGGGACATGGCTGCATATGTGAGGGACATGGCTAGAGGGACATGGCTGCATATGTGAGGGACATGGCTGCATATGGGGGGGACATGGCTGCATTTGGGGACACATTTAAAAAAAGTATCGGTATTCGGTATCGGCGACTACTTGAAAAAAAGTATCGGTACTCGTACTCGGTCCTAAAAAAGTGGTATCGGGACAACCCTAGTTTGAATCTTGGTCGGTTCAGCGGGAACTGGCCGAGATTTGCACCATCTGTGGGCATGCTAGTTGTACCCAAGTCGATCCATCCATCGATTGACTTTGGTACAATCAGCAGGTCTGATTTTTACATGCGATCATTGCCAGAGGCTATAACCGATAGTAATAATCACTGTGTTCTCCCAGCAGGGATGACTCCTCCACCCCCTGCCAGGAGAACACAATAGCTCCGTGGTAGGGACGCCCACATCCACACTGACTGGGGGAATGAGCGATTTTATTTCCTGTAATAGAAAGAAAATTGCATCATGTCTGTTATGCCTTATGTCTATGGATATATTTTTAATGCTGAGAATATAAAAAAAATTTAGTTGGGCTTTAAAGTATAAGTTCAAGCTAAAACTAAAATCTCTAAATCTACTTGCATCTACAATCTAAGACTAACCTATCTAGCCCTGTAACGCAAAGATCGCTATACATACCTTTTCTGAAGTCGCTTCGGTCCGGTCCCACGCCGAGCTGTCAGCGGTGGCTTCTCTGTGTGGGAGTGTGCAGGAGAGGCAGCCGACAACGGAAGCCCCATAGTAACTCTACGGGTGACGTCACTTCCCAGCCGTTGTCGGCTGTCTTCTGCACAGAGCTTCCGCTGCTGGAGACCGGACTGGCTTCAGAAAAGGTATGTATAGTAATTTTTGCTTTATAGGGATAGTAGATTTAGAGATTTTAGTTTTAGGGTGAACGTCTACTTTAAGTCTTTAACACAGCTATGAAATGGCAACAAGTACAAACGAGGCATTGCAAAAGAGAAGGTAATTATTAAAAAGGTCAGAAGGACAATGGCATTAGTATATGTAGCTGAACGGGTACGAGTCTGGCTAATCTTTACAAATTAAAGCAATGATTTGGTCAATTACTGCCTCTCACCCCCCGGATAATTAAAGCACTCATATGGTCTTTGCTGAAACAGAAAGCCTAGCTTATGGTTTTATGCCTATCAAATCCATATGTAAAAATGTAAATATAATTTATATATTTCTAATTGATGTAATAAATAAAAATAATCCGATATGTGCACAAGTAAAACAAAAATAAATAAAAATCAAAGATTTACTTAATTATAGCTTACAAAAACTGCACAAAATGTGGAATGAAAATGCACCAAAACTCACATACTACCTACACAAGATGGGTCCAGTGGCCCAATATAGTGTCACTATGGGGGTTATTTAGGAAAGGAAAATCCACTTTGCACTACAAGTGCACACTACTAGCTGGATTCAAATAGACCGCCGCATCTTTGCGGCGGCGTATCGTATTTACCCTAACGCCGCCGTAAGTTAGCTAGGCAAGTACTGTATTCACAAAGTACTTGCCTGCTAAGTTACGGCGGCGTAGCGTAAATGCGGCCGGCGTAAGCGCGCCCAATTCAAATTATGCTGAGGGGGCGTGTTTTATCCTAATGGGGGGTGACCTGACGTGATTGACGTTTTTTACGAACGGCGCATGCGCAGTCCGTGTACATATTCCAGTGTGCATTGCGGCAAAGTACGCCGCAAGGACGTATTGGTTTTGACGTGGACGTAAATTACGTTCAGCCCTATTCACGGATGACTTACGCAAACGACGTAAAATTTTCAAATTTCGACGCGGGAACGACGACCATACTTAACATTACTAGTCCAGCTATTTGATGGAATAACTTTACGCCTGAAAATGCCTTACGTAAACGGCGTATCTGTACTGCGACGGGGGTGCGTACGTTCGTGAATAGGCGTATCTAGTGATTTAAATATTCTACGCCAAGCGCAATGGAAGTGCCACCTAGCGGCCAGCCTAAATATTGCACCCCAAGATACGCCGGCGCATGCCGTCGTATCTTAGATAGGTTTAAGTGTATCTCTGTTTGAGAATACACTTAAACTTAGGACGGTGCAGATTCCGAGTTAGGTCGGCGTATCTACTGATACGCCGGCCTAACCCTATGTGAATCTAGCTATACAAGTGCAAAGTGCACTTGAAATTGCACTTGGAAGTGCAGTTGCTGTAGATCCGAGGGGGACATGCAAGGACAATAAAAAAAACAGCATTTTAGCTTGCACATGATTGGATAATAAAATCAGCAGAGCTTCCCCTCATTTCAGATCTTCCCCTCAGATTTACAGTGACTGCACTTCCAAGTGCACTTTCAGTGCAATTTCCAGTGCACTTTGCACTTGTAGTGCAAAGTGGATTTGCCTTTCGTAAATAACCCCCTATGGGTTGGAATCTCCATAAAAGATACCTGTTTCCAACCAAATTCCCTTCCTATCCTGCACCCCGCAGAATATTAGGCACTAACCTGTGCCATTTAAGGGGCTACTTTGCCTATGCCCCATTACATTTCTTTGCCCTTACAAAGATCCTTTGCAAAAGTCAACTTTTTCTGAAAGTCAGCTCTTGAACAATAGCAGGTATGCCCTTTCACGTGACAAGGCTTGGACCTGGCAATAGGTCAATCGAGTACTGCATTATGTGAGGGCAGCGGTGAGTGTCACCTATTGCCTCAGTACTGGAAGGACCAGGATTTTAGACCAGGAGGCAGCAGGGAACAATGTGGTGGGCAGGAGTGCTGCTATCATTTAAAAAACACTTCAGGCATTCACCAGACCTGCAAAAAAACATGCTGGGTCAGCTGAACCACACCCAAATGCACTCTTTACCTGCATATTCGGGCAGGGTCTCTTGCATGGTGGTGATGCATTGCTTGTCCCATCACAAAAAACGTCATCTCTGCCCAGATGTTTGAGTACAATGCACTTTTTCAGAGGGTAATTCCTAGAAAGATACACCAGTAAAATATTCAGATAGTGTTTAGTATAGGAATTATAAACATTCAGACAAAAACATTTAAAGAATAAATGCAACATAAATAAATAAAATGAATACATAAATAAATAAAACAAAAAAGAAACTCGTCATTAAAAGCCAAGTCCTCCTCTGGAATGTTACACCTGTATTGTGCCCCGCTGACCCCCTCAACCCTTCCACTGTGACAGTGGGCAGTGCATCCGTTGCACCCGCTGTCACATTTCAAAATCGGTGGGGGCTCCGCCCACACAGCTGCGTCATTCATTTACAGGAATCTGCAAATGAAGAACCTATAATCCCATTTGCCAATGCAGCAGAAGGTTTGCACTTCTTAACCACTTCCGGACCGCCACATGTACATTTACGTCGGCAGAATGGCACGGACAGGCACATCCACGTACCTGCCTGCCTAGACGTGGGTCCGATCGGGACCCCCCCCCCCCCCCCCCCGGTACTTGGGCAGTCCCCGTGGCTTCAGGAGCGATCCGGGACGACGGCGCGGCTATTCCTTTATAGCCGCCCCGTCGCAATCGCTCCCCGGAGCTGAAGAACGGGGAGAGCCGTATGTAAACACGGCTTCCCAGTGCTTCACTGTGGCGGCGTATCGATCGAGTGATCCCTTTTATAGGGAGACTCAATCGATGACGTCAGTCCTACAGCCACACCCCCCTACAGTTGTAAACACACACTAGGTGAACACTAAATCCTACAGCGCCCCCTGTGGTTAACTCCCAAACTGCAACTGTCATTTTCACAATAAACAATGCAATTTAAATGCATTTTTTGCTGTGAAAATGACAATGGTCCCAAAAAATGTGTCAAAATTGTCCGAAGTGTCCGCCATAATGTCGCAGTCACAGTGGGGAAAAAAGGACGCCAATTTTGTTTGGGAGCCACGTCGCACGACCGCGCAATTGTTTGTTAAAGCGACGCAGTGCCGAATTGTAAAAACCCCTTGGGTCATTTAGCAGCATATTGGTCCGGTCCTTAAGTGGTTAAAGAGGATGAAAATCCTCCATACACCCAGTGACGAGAACAGCCTCGGATGATACACAGAGATGAACCAAATCTCCCTACATTTGTTTTACATGTATATCTGCTGTCTTCACATTTATATACTGTTTAGAAAGTTCAGATCGTGTTAGGAGATTTTCTCTTCCTGTTTAACACAGTGTGGTGCATACAGCCAAAATAGCTAAAATTGCTGATTGGAGGAAAGGCACACACCCCCTCTCATCATAGGCAGAGACTTTAAGAGGTGTTTTGTAACAGGGCCAGCTCCCTGCTAATCTATTTTAGCAACCTCCCCTGACAGAAATGTCAGGCTGCTTTTATCTGATGTGCCTGAGAATTTGTCAGGAGTTAAACTCAGGCTGATAACAGAGGAATGGTTCAGAAGTCCGCTACGGGACAAAATACTGCAGATATATGTGCCCAGCTCCACTTTAATGGACTGCAAGGATGCCGATGAGCGCTTGTAGTCAATTCACTCTTCCTTCTGCTTTGTAACTGAAAGCAGGTACGGAGGTTCAGACACAAAGCTGGAGGGAGAGTGTGCAGAGTAGCCCACTGATCGCAGGTGCAATGGTTTGCAGGCTCCTGTGGGGAGAAAATAATTAGTGCATATTTTTTTCCCTGCAAAAAAAAAAAAATGTACATTTTTTTCTTCTTTACATGGTTGGCAAGGTTGAATAAAGAAACCAGTCTATCCAGTTCAATCAGTGTGTGTGTGTGTGTGTGTGTGTGTGTGTGTGTGTGTGTGTGTGTGTGTGGGGGGGTGTTTATACCAAAAACTTAGCCATTACATTTTCTATTGTAGGTACTGACCTTGGATGCAGAAATCCAAGGTTCACAGCCTAGGGTCAGAGGACTGTTTGATCCCTCTAGTCTAGAGCATGGGTCTTCACACTACGGCCCTCCAGTTGTTCAGGAACTACAATTCCCATCATGCCTAGTCATGCCTGTGAATGTCAGTGTTTTACAATGCCTCATGGGATGTGTAGTTCTATAACAGCTGGAGGGCCGTAGTTTGAGGATCCCTGCTCTAGAGCTCAGAATCAGGGATGAGGTCCCAACCAATCTGATCTACCCCGCTGAGAAACTGTCAAAGTAGACAGCCAATCATAGGCAGCGGAGGCATTTCCCACCCTGCAGCCACACATATACACGCCCCTTGCAGATGTGCAGCTGCATGGCAGGGAATTATTATTCCTCACTTATTATTGGCTGTACACTTTTGACAGCTTCTCGGCGGGATAGCTAAGGCAGGTTCAGACTCATGTCCAAACACGCCTAAGCTCATCCGTACTCGGCGTCCTCCGAAGTTGTGTTGCTTGCATGGCCAAACTTAAAATGGTTGCAAACCCTTACATAAACCCAGTGAAGTGACTGGCATCAGGTGATACACGAGATTAAATTAAGCCTCCTACATAAATTGTACCTGTTTGTCTGCGGTCTTCGCATCTCTACATCCATTCAAATAATTTGAGGGAGGGGGGGCATCCATCTCTGCAGTAGCCACACCATGTTTGCAGTCTCCGACCCCCTCGCGCACCATGTCTGCAGTCTCCGACCCCCTCGCGCACCATGTCTGCAGTCTCCGACCCCCTTGCGCACCATGTCTGCAGTCTCCGACCCCCTCGCGCACCATGTCCGCAGTCTCCGACCCCCTCGCGCACCATGTCCGCAGTCTCCGACCCCCTCCCGCACCATGTCCGCAGTCTCCGACCCCCTCCAGCACCACGGCTGCAGTCTCCGACCCCCTCCCGCACCGTGTCTGCAGTCTCCGACCCCCTCCCGCACCGTGTCTGCAGTCTCCGACCCCCTCCCGCACCGTGTCTGCAGTCTCCGACCCCCTCCCGCACCGTGTCTGCAGTCTCCGACCCCCTCCCGCACCGTGTCTGCAGTCTCCGACCCCCTCCCGCACCGTGTCTGCAGTCTCCGACCCCCTCCCGCACCGTGTCTGCAGTCTCCGACCCCCTCCCGCACCGTGTCTGCAGTCTCCGACCCCCTCCCGCACCGTGTCTGCAGTCTCCGACCCCCTCCCGCACCGTGTCTGCAGTCTCCAAACCCCCTCCCGCACCGTGTCTGCAGTCTCCGACCCCCTCCCGCACCGTGTCTGCAGTCTCCGACCCCCTCCCGCACCGTGTCTGCAGTCTCCGACCCCCTCCCGCACCGTGTCTGCAGTCTCCGACCCCCTCCCGCACCGTGTCTGCAGTCTCCGACCCCCTCCCGCACCGTGTCTGCAGTTTCCAACCCCCTCCCGCACCATGTCTGCAGTCTCCAACCCCCTCCCGCACCATGTCTGCAGTCTCCGACCCTCTCCCGCACCATGTCTGCAGTCTCCGACCCCCTCCCGCACCATGTCTGCAAATGTTTGTCCAGGGTCCAATTAACATAAAAGACGACCCTGCACACCATGTATGATCTGAATAAAATTGTAATTTACGACGGCATGTTTAGGAGCCAAATTAGTAGAGGGGCAGGGTAGGGGTTGGGAGGGGTAACTGGTGGTGATAAACTTTAAAGGCCTGGCTAGTGGCTCAGGGCTTGAAATTTTGGGCCCTGTATTATAATGTGCTTCTTGATGCATCATTTTTATACATGCATTTCTATGTAAGCCTATCTATTTCCTATGGGTCTTCAATGTCCATGCATTAACTTTTTTAAAAAATAAAACAAAACATACACAAGCCCCCTCCCCATCGTGTTGCAACACTGTAGATGGTGTATGTGTCGAGGATTATGCACGTTTTTAGTTGCTTGGATGTAAATTGGAGGCCTGTTAGATATTAATAGGGGCCTAAAGCATGCCAAGCACTCTCATTTGCCCTATCCAATTAGTGGGGCTCCTGCTGTCCCTGCAAAGATCCTCTGCTAAAGTCAACTTTTCCTGATGGCTTCAACTATTTATTTTGTATTTATTTTTCTATGAAAGAGATCAGTTTAATATTAATAAGGTCTGGCAGTAGACAATGCAGCAGCTGCCATAGCTCAGGGGGCCAATTCTCACCAGGGTCACCCAGCACAAAGCCAGCATAGTCAATCAAGGTATAGCAATACATTTCTATGGGACTGCACTACTGTAGTAGATTAACAATGGAGATTCCAGTAAATGCACAAGCCCGGTGATCTGCCGTTATGGTTCCGTCTATCGTGAAAGTTCCTGCGCAGGCGCAATCTGATCTGCCGATATGGTTCCGGCTAACGAGAAGGTTCCTTCAAGGACTGCGCAGGCGCAAACTTGCCGACGGAAATCTCTGAACCTCGGCCGGCATCCAGGGCGACGTGGATTTCGAGGAAAGTGGCCAGTCGGCCTCACGTCCTTGCTTCGCTCGGACGGCTTGCTTGGCCTCCTGGCTCTTTTTTTAACATCCTCCAATCCACGGGGATGTTAAAGAATGAGCCTGGATACCGGGCGAGGTTCGGAGATTTCCGTCGGCAAGTTTCCTTGAAGGAACTTTCCCGTTAGGGGAACCTTAAGGACAAGTCACCGGCAATGACTCTCTGAAATGTGTCAAGCATATGATTACTTAAAAGTAGAAGTCTGGTCAAAATACTAGCTAAGCCTAAACCTGCTCCCACCTCCATTCTAAGACTTATAATAAACTACCCTATAAAGGAAAGAGGTCTATACTTCTCTACTCTACTCTACTCTACTAAGTGGCAATGTCACCCATAGGCTTATCATGGGGAACCCATCCAAGGCCGTCCCTGCTGTAACACTAAAGCCGTCCCTGGGAGCCGATTACGTTATCAGACCGAAGCACCCTTTAGAATAGGCAAGTATAGACATCTTTCCGTTACAGGGCAGTTAGTATAGGGCTTAGAATGGGGGTAGGAGCCAGTTTAAGCTTATAAGGCATGGGTCTTCAAACTACGGCCCTCCAGTTGTTCAGTAACTACAATTCCCATCATGCCTAGTCATGTCTGTGAATGTCAGTGTGTTACAATGACTCATGGGATGTGTAGTTTCGCAACAGCTGGAGGGCCGTAGTTTGAGGATCCCTGTAAATATAAAGTATTTGACTGGACTTCTACTTTAAATTCAGTACTTACTTTTCTGCGCATTTTTTTAGTGCTTCATCTGCGATCACCTTCAGGTTAATTAATTTATCTCCACGGAAGAATCCATCTATAGAGAAAGAGCAATTTTTATTAAAATGTCAGACATGTCTTCCTAGGTCCTACACAAAAAAACAAAAAACAAAAAGTGTTAAATGCTTTCAGTAAGGCGAGGTTCACATATTACCATTGATGTGCAGCACACAATTTTTTTGCACATCAACACGTGCCGCAAAATGGGCTTTCATGCAGATCAGCTGTCCAGAAATGGGACCTTTATTTTATTTTTTTGACAGAGCGCTGCAATGCGTTGCTTTTCAGTGCACTGCAACACACTTTGGTCTGCAATGTATGTCGAGGTGCCATTCAGAATGAATGGCACTGCGCCATCGCAAGTAGTGTGTGGTGGCAGCTGTTGCAGTAACGCACCAATGTAAATGAGGCCTAAGGCTCCTGCGCGGGTCACTTCTGATTTTGGTCCATGGAGTCCATCATGTCCCAGACTTCCTGTTTTTCATGCTGATCGATATTTCGAACCATGGACGTTTATTTCAGTACATGTTTTAAAGATATGCCTTATAGCATCCACCACCGGTTTCACTGAGCCCTTGTTTTTTTCTTAGCCTGGATTGGAGCCATGAATACGAATACCCATTTTTGCATTTGATATGATTTCAGTGCGAGATATAGGGCTAGATTCAGGTAGGGGCGCGCATTGTTACAGCGGCGCAGCGTATCGTATTTACGCTACGCCGCCGTAAGTTAGAGAGGCAAGTGCTGTATTCACAAAGTACTTGCCTCCTAAGTTACGGCGGCGTAGCGTAAATGGGGCCTGCGTAAGCGTGCGTAATTCAAATGAGGATGAGGGGGCGTGTTTTATGTTAATTCTTGGTGACCCGACGTGATTGACGTTTTTCCCGAACGGCTCATGCGCCGTCCGTGGAATTTCCCAGTGTGCATTGCTCCAAAGTACACCGCAAGGACGTCATTGGTTTCGACGTGAATGTAAATTACGTCCAGCCCCATTCACGGACGATGATTTACGCAAACGATGTAAATTTTTCAAATTTCGACGCGGGAATGACGGCCATACTTAACACTGCGTGCGCCTCCTAATAGCAGGAGTAACCTTAAGCCGAAAAAGCCTAAGGTAAACGACCTATATTCTACGCCGAAAACGACGGAAGCGCCACCTAGCGGCCAGCGTAAATATGCACCCTAAGATACGACGGTGTAAGAGACTTACGCCAGTCGGATCTTAGGCTAATGGCGTATCTTGCTTTCTGAATACAGAAAAAAGATACGCCGGCGCAGCTTTGAATTTACGCGGCGTATCTATAGATACGCCGGCGTAATTCAATGCCGAATCTGGCCCATAGAGTATCCACTGTTCACACAAGGAGGTTGGCTTCTATAGGTCTCTGCTGACTACAGGCATGGAGGAGGAGAGAACACTGTGATCATTTGATCCCCCCAGGAAGTAGTACACTGGATTGGAAGAAAGGCTTTCAAAAAGTAACCTAGAGTTTTTTCTGCGGGATGATGTGAAGTATATATTTGCAGTAAGTTAAAGTGGAATTCCATGCTAAGACTAAAATCCCTGCATCTATTGCCACCAACATTCTAAAGCACCATACACACTATTAGATTTTTCTGCAGATTTTTGTCTTCAGATTTACCAAAACCATGTAGTACAAGGGCCGGCCTGATTGCATACAAATTGAAACTCTTAAAGTTTGACCTCATTATATGGTTTAGGTAAATCTGAAGACAAAAATCTGCAGAAAATATAATAGTGTGTATGGGGTTTAACACTAACCTATCTAGCCTTGAAAAAAAAAACAGTATACATACCTTTTCTGCAGGCGATCTGACCCGATCTCCAGCGGCAGAAGCTCTGCAGGAAGGCCGACAACGGCTGTGAAATGAATGGGAAGTGACGGCTCCCATAGACTTACTATGGGGCTTCCATTGACAGATGTGTCCTCTGCATCCACCTCCACAGCTCAGTGTGGGATCAGAGCTTCCACCGCTGGAGATCGTGTCGGATCTCCTGCAGAAAAGATATGTATATTGATTTTTTATTTTCAGGGCTAGATAGGCTAGTGTTAGCATGTTGGTGGCTATAGATGCAGGGATTTTAGTTTTAGCATTGACTTCCACGTTTTACTGTGAACATGCCCATTCCTAAGGCTTTGAAAAAAATTGGTTATATAGCTATTGTTTGCGGTGTCCGATATAAGGAATTTTTTTATTTTTTTTTGTGGAGGTTCGTCTTTTTTTAACATGAAAAAATCAATAAAAAAAATCAATGACATGAACAGTTTGAAGCAAACAACTAATTTTTAAAGCAAAATTTCCATCACAATTTAGTTAAGCTATTCTCATATCATACTTAAAGGGGTTGTAAAGGTTCGTTTTTTATTTTCTAAAAATGTTACATTAAGCTAGTGCATTGTTGGGTTCACTTACCTTTTCCTTCGATTTCCCTTCTAGATGTTTTCTTTCTTTGTTTTCTTTGTCTGAATTTCTCACTTCCTGTTTCTCCTCAGTAAGAGTCAGTTCACACTTAGGCGGCACGACTTCGGGGGCGACTCTGCAAGTCATCCTGAGGACGACTTCAGAGGCGATTTGCAAAACGACTTCTGTATAGAAGTCAATGCAGGTCGCCCCGAGCCGCCCCCGAAGTAGTACAGGAACCTTTTTTCTAAGTCGGAGCGACTTGCGTCGCTCCTATTAGAACGGTTCCATTGCATTAAATGGGACGCGACACGTCAGGCGGCTGAGCTGCCTGTCGTGTCGCCCCAGTGTGAACCGGGTCTAAGGTGTTCAGTAAGCTGGTCTAAATGACTTTCCACCGCTCAGATGATGGTGGAAAGCTTACTGAGAAGAAACAGGAAGTGAGAAATTCAAACAAAGAAAAAAAACATTTAGAAGGGAAATCAAAAGGAAAAGACAAGTGAACCAACAATGCACTAGCTTTTGAGCCCATTCACACCTAGGCGTTTTGTCGCCTGTAGTGTGACGCCCGCTGCCGCCCCGACACGCCAGAGGGATGATTTAACATTGCCCTCTATGGAGATGGTTCACATCTCCACGCCTGCCGCCTGAAAAAAAGTCCCGGACCTTTTTTTCAGGCGGCTTTCGGCATAGGATATACGAACCATCTCCATAAGGGGACAATCTAGGGGCACATCTAGCCGCAAATCGCGGTACAAAACGCCGCTATTTGTCGCCGCAATTCGCGGGACAAAACGCCACGATTTTGTCCGCCTAGATGTGAATGCAGCCTAAAAGGAACCAATTTAGAAGATAAAAGACGAACCTTTACAACCCCTTTAACATAAACAGACATCTTCTTTTAGCCCTAAACCAGGGGTCTCAAACTGGCGGCCCTCCAGCTGTTACAAAACTACAAGTTCCATCATGCCTCTGCCTGTGGGAGTAATGCTTGTAACTGTCAGCCTTGCAATGCCTCATGGGACTTGTAGTTCTGCAACAGCTGGAGGGCCACCAGTTTGAGACCCCTGCCCTAAACAAAATAAATAAAATATATACTAAACTACAACAGCATTGCCTTTACGTGCTCAGTTTACCTGCAGTTATTAGAACCGAACAGTGACTGTCCAGGATCCTCTCGCATAGAGACTCAGCTGAAAATCCGGCAAACTAAGAGAGAGAAAAAATAGAGAAAGAGGGAGAGAATGAAAAATGGGAGTGCAAAAAGAGAAAGCGCGAGAGAGAAAGAGCGCAATAACAGAAAGGAGGCAGAGAGGGGAAAAAAAAAAGGAGGGAAAAGGATTGTAAAAAAAAAAAAAAAGTATTGTAAAAAAAAAAAAAAAAAAAGGAAGTAAAAAAGGGAAAGAAAATGTAGTGCAAATAACGTATATCGAGAGTGTGCATGGAACAGACAAGACAGAGAGTGAGTAAGAAACAGTCAGACATACACAAAAGTATAGAAGCAAGAAAGGATAAAGAGGAGAGAAAAAGAAGGAAAAGTGATAGGCAGTTAGTTCATTAAAGCGGTGGTTCCCCCTTAAAAACAACTTTTTTTTATTCCACTGCTCCCCCACATTCCATCACGATTAATGCTCTTAATATTTTTTTCCTGCTGTACATACCTGGGTACAGCATATTCACCCGTCCATCCGGGTTGCGAGTCCCGCGGGAGTGGGCGTTCCTCACAGGCTGTTGATTGACGTTTTGCCCAAAAACGAGCTCTCCCCCCGTCGCGTAAGCCGCGTCACGATTGGCGAAAGGAGCCGAACGGCGATGCGCATGCGCAGTATAGCGCCGACTCGCCGTTCGGCTCCTTTCGCCAACCGTAATTTCTCGCTCAGATAATATCATTTATAATTTATTACATATATTACAAGCACCTAAATAATGGCGCCGACAATTTACGCAGAGCTTTATATATACATTCAAGCAGATCGGGGGACCTTGCACTCTTGGATTTTCTGATCCGCCAGCAGCTAGCTCTTTCTTTGGGAAGATCTAGAAGCACTGCTATGAGTAATAAAGGCTCATTCACAGCGGCCTGCACACATGTGCGCCCCGATGTCTGTTCTGTATGGGCAGTGGGCTTTCAATGTGGTCCCTCGTCGCAGAGGAGGAGCCTGGATCACCCGCTCCTGGGCTAAGGTCGTCCAATGCCGTAAAGGGGGCTGCTGAGAGAGGCACAAATTCAGCAAGCCCTGGGGAGTGGAAGCCGAGTTGCTCAAGATGCCGTGTCAGTGTGCCCAGATGATGTTACAGGGAGCTGACAGACGGAAGGACCAATATAGAGGCTATCTGGTTGCCGTGACAACGGGTTTTTCACGCCAGTGCTTTTTTAAAGCGCATAAAAAACACGTCATGGCAACAAGATACGCCTGCGTCCCACTGCACCGGCCCCTCGGCTTTCATTCCCAGGGCTTGTCTTTCAGCAGCCCCCTTCACGGCATTGGACGACCTTAGCTCATCAAAGCCCAGGGACTTGGTATCATAGTCGTTTACACTTTTATTCCTTAGATTGAGGACAATAAACTGTTTTTAACACTCATGGATTGAGCAGAGTTTCTTTGTTTTTTACGATTACCTTCAGTCTATCTTTCTACAGTGACCTCTCAGGGCACTGAGTGTGGTCTAAATCTTTTTGTGTTCCTTTGCTCCATTTTCTATAATGTATATTGACAGAAAAAAAAAAAAAAAGAGGGTGCACCAGCCTAGTGCATTAGCCTAATTACTGTATTTATCGGGGTATTGCGTGCTCCGGCGTATAGCGCGTACCCCTAATGTGGACCCACAATTCTTTTGTGGTGTCTTGCGCGGCGTCCATCAGCGGCCTCGTCGGGTCCGGCGTCCGTCTGCGGCTTCGGTGGTGTCCTCCCGGCTTCTCCCGCGCTGTCTCCCTGTCGAATCGCCGCTTCCCGCGCTCAGTTTGAATGCCTGCGCCGACATATACCGAGTGCAGTACACTCGGCTACATTCGGCCAGGCTCGGCTTCGCTCGTGCTCACGCATAAACGTCACAGAGCGTGAGCACGAGCAAAGCCGAGCCTGGCCGAATGTAGCTGAGTGTACTGCACTCGGTATACGTCGGCGCAGGCATTCAAACTGAGCGTGGGAAGCGGGTATCGGCGTATATCGCGCACCCACGATTTTTCCCTTATTTTAAGGGGAAAAAAGTGCGCGGTATACGCCGATAAATACGGTACATATATTTATTGATAAAAACAAGGTAAAAACTACTCACAAACATGTGGAGAAATATTGCTTGTAAAAGCCAACTATTTGTGGCAATCAGTCCTGAAGCCGACAGTCTAAAGATGACAGAGGGAAGAACATCAGGACAGCTACTGGCTGACAGGTTTCGAAGGAGTACCTTTTTCCTCAGAGCCTCTACAAGCAATATTTATCCACATGTTTGTGAGTAGTTTTTACACTGTTTTTATCAATAAACATATGTAATTGGGATAATGCACTAGCCTGGTGCGCCCTTTTTTTTAGGGCTACTAGGATATTCCCTATCCTGGAGGGCAGCAAGGCCAGAGAAACTATCCCTTGAGTAGTAGACCACCTGCACATCACACTAGTGCACAAGAGTGTTTGTTTGCTGTTATGTATATTAACAGCCCTGGTTTTGTTACCCCTTGCATTTGGAACGGATCTAGCTGTTGAGCACTTGGAAAACATGGTTGTATTTGTAATATTAGGTAGTCACCGACTAAGCAGCAGTATTTAGACTTTTTTCTATTTGGGAAGAATAAAATATTCATTGACACACAAGAAAGAACTCACAACTATGGAGTGAATAGCCCCGATTCGAGCACATGCCAGCATTGCCACCACCAACTCGATCACCATGGGCATGTAAATTGATATACGATCTCCTTTTTTAACACCTGGCAAAACAAGATTATTGTATGTCAGACTGCTTACACAGAAAACGAAAAATACAAATATTATAATCAATCTATTCAGTTTTCTTCAGTAATGTCACAGAATTTTAAAGACGAATCCCAGGCATGGAATACTTTACATTAGAGATCGACCGAAATATAGGCCGTTTTTATGAAATCGGCATCGGCCGATTATTATGAAAAAAAATCGGGCGATTCGCGGCTATAACAATAAACCGCCCGCATGGCCGCCTGCCCTGCAGTACTGACCAGTGCTCCTGCAGCATGTATTCCTGAATCCTCCACCCGCACGGCCACTATAGAAGGGAAGGAGAGATTTCACTGGCATCGGATCGTACCGCCCCGCCCTCGGCATGCTGTATTAGATAAACAATCATCGGCCCATTACAAGCATCTGCCACCTGACTTGCAGTACTGACCAGTGCTCTCGCATATATTCCCGATTCCTCCACCCGCACAGCCACTATCGAAGGGACGGAGAGATTTCACTGGCATCGCCCCCGCCCCCTCCCTCGGCGTGCTGTATTAGAGAGAGAAACAATCATTGGCCCAATACAAGCATCTGCCACCTGACTTGGTAACCCCCCCAGCAGGAGATCGTGGCCAACACTAGCTCTGTCCCCCTTTACTAGTCTATTAGGTGCATGCAGATAGATACCAGCATGTATGGAGGGTAAGTTGCCAAAATTGTGTGCTACTGTACTGTGCCCCCCCTGCAGACTTTATTTAATGTCTTTTTAAAGTGAAACCTGGCTGATGCTGGCATTGAGAAAATGGATGAGGATGACTCATATATATGAGAGTTGCATTGTGGAGATCCTCTTCACAATGTAACTCTCATCCTCATTCATTTTCACAATGCATTGCAAATCAATCATCTTCATTACCACAACTCAGCACCACCCACGCCTAGCACCACCCATCCCTCTCCACAACGCAGCACCACCCACAACGCAGCACCACCACCCCTCTCCACAACGCAGCACCACCCACGCCTAGCACCACCCACCCCTCTCCACAATGCAGCACCACCCACGCCTAGCACCACCCATCCCTCTCCACAACGCAGCACCACCCACAACGCAGCACCACCACCCCTCTCCACAACGCAGCACCACCCACGCCTAGCACCACCCACCCCTCTCCACAACGCAGCACCACCCACGCCTAGCACCACCGATCCCTCTCCACAACACAGCACCACCCACAACGCAGCAGCACCACCCACCCCTCTCCACAACGCAGCACCACCCACAACGCAGCACCACCCACCCCTCTCCACAACGTAGCACCACCCACGCCTAGCACCATCCACCCCTCTCCACAACGCAGAACCACCCACCCCTCTCCACAACACAGCGTCACCCACGCCTAGCACCATCCACCCCTCTCCACAACACAGCACCACCCATGCCTAGCACCACCCACCCCTCTCCACAACGCAGAACCACCCATCCCTCTCCACAACGCAGCACCACCCACGCCTAGCACCACCCATCCCTCTCCACAACGCAGCACCACCCATCCCTCTCCACAACGCAGCACCACCCACGCCTAGCACCACCCATCCCTCTCCACAACGCAGCACCACCCATCCCTCTCCACAACGCAGCACCACCCACGCCTAGCACCACCCATCCCTCTCCACAACGCAGAACCACCCACGCCTAGCAAAAAATAAAAAAATCGGCCCAAAATATCGGCCGCAAAAATCGGCCATCAGCCACCCTGATTTCTAAATATCGGCATTGGCCATAGAAAAACCCATATCGGTCGACCTCTACTTTACTTTGGTCCAGCTTGGGGATATATAAAGTTACTGCAAGGCCCACTTTGATGCCGCGTACACACGACCGTTTTTCATGACAAGAAAAATGCCATTTTTTTAATTGGTCATTAAAAACGATCTTGTGTGGGCTCCAGAGCATTATTTACGACGTGAAAAATGGCCATTAAAAATTTAGAACATGCTCTAGTTTTTCTCGTCGTTTTTTTCACGTAGTCGTTTTTCACGTGAAAAATGGTCGTGTGTAGGCTTTAACGATTGGGGGGAAAAACGTGCATGCTCAGAAGCAAGTTATGGGAAGGGAAATTTGCATAATCAAGCCCAAATGGTGTCGCCATTCGAATGAAACTTCCCCTTTATAGTGCCGTCGTACGTGTTGTACGTCACCGCGCTTTGCTCAAGCATTTTTTTTTTTTCACGATTGTGTGTATGCAAGGCGGGCTTGACAAGAATCACGTCGAGAAAAACGTTGTTTTTCCATGACATTAAAAACGGTCGTGTGTACGCGGCATAAGAATGATTTTAAAGCAGTTCTCCCTGTAAATATTTCCATGCATGATAAAGAAGCGGGTGGTAACATTCAGTTGTGTACCTTGGTCACGTAGAACATTGGCGAACTGGCACACCTTCTTCAGGAGCTCTGCATATGTGATGGACGTAGCATCCTCCGGCTCATTACCTTCCCTGCAAGACAATTCACATCAACATCAATATCCTGACTGGCTAAGCGTCACCCGGAAACCATCTCAGCGATGTTCTGCAATCTGCGCTTCCACTGCTCATGGCATGTCAACAGCAAGGAACGGTGTTGAGGAGGAGGTGGGCACAGATATGTTATTTGTTACAGTGCAAGATATGAAGGTAAATGTACTCACTGGGTACATGTTAGGGTTTTATCAGTGCTTTACAGTATATAATATATCCACTTGAGCTCAGGAAAGCTTTACTCCCATCATGACCAAGCCATTTTTTGCTATTCAGCACTGAGCTACTTTAACTTTTTTTTCTCACACAAATAGAGCTTTCTTTTGGTGGTATTTGATCACCACTGGGTTTTATTATTTTTGTCAATATATAAAAAAATGAAAAAAAAAGATGAAAAAAAAAAAAAACACAAAAAATTAAAGAAAGAATTAATTAGTATTTTTGTATTGCCCGACATGTATTTTGCTATGGTTTTGATAAAAAAAAAAAAAAAAAAATCACAATAAGTGTGTATGGATTGGTTTGCGCCTACAAACCATGAGATATAGATATAGATATATATATAATTATATCTATATCTATATATATATATATATATATATATATATATATATATATATATATATATATATCTCTATATATATATATATATATATATATATATATATATATATATATATATATATATACACACATACACACATACATATACATATACATACATACATACATACACACACACACATACATACACATATACATACTAGGGTTGTCCCGATACCGATATCGGGACCGATACTGAGCATTTGCGGAGTACTTGCAAATGCCCCCGATGCCAGATCCGATACTAAATCCCTAACCACCTCCCCCCCCTCCGCAATTCCGCCGCATACCGCAACGCCGCCTAATTAATCAGCGTGCGGGGAACATTACAGCTTTCATTACAGCTTTCATTTGAATAGCTGTGTGCTCCCCGCCGCGCGGCGTATAGACACTCCCCCTTGCTCGGGATTGGACGGGTGATCTGTCTATCAAAGAGCAGATCACCCGTCCAATCCCGAGCAAGGGGGAGTGTCTATACGCGGCGGGGAACACACAGCTATTCAAATGAAAGCTGTAATGAAAGCTGTAATGTTCCCCGCACGCTGATTAACTAGGCGGCGGCATCTAGGTATGGGGAGACATGGCTAGACATGGCTGCATCTGTGGGGGACATGGCTGCATATGTGGGGGGACATGGCTGCATTTGGGGACACATTTAAAAAAAGTATCAGTATTCGGTATTGGCGAGTACTTGAAAAAAAGTATCGGTACTTGTACTCGGTCCTAAAAAAGTGGAATCGGGACAACCCTAATATATATATATATATATATATATATATATATATATATATATATATATATATATATATATATATATATATATATATATATACATATATATATATATATACATACATACACACACACACACACACACACACAAATATATATATACACACACTGGAATTTATTTTAATTTTTTGCACTACGAATGGCGGCGATCAGTGACGTAAAACGGGACTGCGTTGGTGCAACCCGTCAATCTGACACTAACTGGTGCTGGGGGGAAAATGAAATAACGGCCACTGACATCACCTTAATACGGGTATCAGTGATAATATTATACACAGTCACTGTACTAATGACACTGTCTGGGAAGGGGATAATATCTAGTCTAGGGCAATCAAGGGGTTAAATATGTGAGTGAGTGAGTGAGTAACTTGTATAGTGCCTAACTACATGTAATGTGTGTAAAATGTGCTGCTTTTAACTAACTGATTTTTCAGTTTCTTATACCTGCTTTGCAGAGATGAGAATTGACAGATCGTTCTCTTCCTACAGAGCTCTATAGTGTTTACCAACACAAAAGTTCTGGGCTGTGATTGCACACAGCCGATCCGCAGGTCACGGCCACCAATCATTGGCTGGGACTTGCTGACATGATCCCAATCTGTACAATCACAGCAGGAGCCAGGTGGGCCCCCGCCACCCAATGTCCCATAGGGGAGATTTGGCTTTATTTCCTGTTCCAGAGACACCACAGGAAATATTTCTGAAGTGACATTCATCTAGACAAGTGTACCCTTTGGATGATTTCCCCTTTATTCCTCATCAAATATAAGAGAATAGGGCTGATCAAATACAGTATAACATTTTGAACAAAGACAGGATTGAACCTCCCTGGAGAGGATCCTCTACACAGCTTGTTTAAAGCTTCATTCATTGGAATATGTGATGGCTCTCATAGAACAGCATGTACAACTATGGCTGCAGCCGTCACTCTCAGTCTTTTGTATACTGTAAATATAGAAATATTACATGTATACAGTGAACATGAACACATCTCTGTATTGTCCAGACTAAAGGAGTACGGGATTGGACTTGCTGTGTGGGCAATCATTAACGTTTATTATGTAAACAGCCACAAAGTACAGATCTGCCACAACCCAAAACAAACATTTCAGAGCTTGGTAATTAACTTGGAAATCCAGGAAAAAAATTACTTTTTACAAAACAGGACAAATTAAATAAGTTCCTTCTAATGATCAGTCTACTTGGATTTCTAAAGCCCTGTACACACGATGGGATATCTGATGGAATCTAATCCGATGGATTTTTTCATCAGATATCCGATGAAGCCGACTTTCATCAGTCTTGCCTACACACCATCGGTCAAAAATCCGACCGTGTCCAACGCGGTGACGTAAAACGCTACGACGTGCTGAGAAAAAGGAAGTTCAATGCTTCCGAGCATGCGTCGACTTGATTCTGAACATGCGTGGATTTTTCTCCGGTGGAGTTCCACACAGACGATCGTTTTTTTCTATCAATTTTTTTATCCATAGGAAAATTTTAAAACATGTTCTATTTTTTTTCACCGATGGGGCCCACACACGATCGGTTTGTCCGATGAAAAACGGTCCGTCGGTCTGTTTTCATCAGACAAACTGATCGTGTGTACAGGGCTTTACTGTAAAAATAAGAGTTTTATTCCAGTTGGATACGGCAAGCAGGCGCTCTTCTTCTAGTGCTGGGGCTGACAGTTCTGGCTGGTGTACAGTACAGGGATAGAACCATTCATTGTCCCCTCATCCATTCACAAAAAGCATTATATTGTGTTCACTAAATGCATGGTGTTCTGTGAATGGAGGGCGTAGGAGGGATCCTGTTTACCTCCATTTATAAAATGCCTTGTCTTCAGTGAACACAATAAAATGTGGATGCAGGGAAACCTTGTATTCAGTGAAGAATTATGTCAAGGAGATCTCACTGTTGGACTATACAGGACATAAGAATAAAGATTCAAATACATCCCACCAATAAAGAAAACCTTTCCACTTTGCAGGTCAGGCCTCTTCACCTTCTATCTAATTTTTAGGTGATCTGACCCAATAAAGCTTCAGTTTTCAGGCATTTTAGCGCTAGAAATAGCACATGTAAAACGCCTGAAAACTGCCTCCCATTCATTGCAATGAGTGCTTTCACACTGGGGCGGTGCGCTTGCGGGACGTTAGAAAAAGTCCTGCAAGCAGCATCTTTGGGGGGGGGGGGTTTGGGAGTGCTGTATACAGTGCTTCCAAAACACCCTACACATTGCAATGAATAGTCAACAATTCCGATTCGCCTTAAAAATGCTTTGGAAGCGCCGCAACACAGGAGTTTTTAACCCCTTCTTTGGGGTTAAAAGCGCCTAACTAGCGGCTGGAAACACTGCTTAAACAGCGGTAGAGCGCCACCTAAAAATGAGTAGCACTTTACCAGGATCGCGGCCACAATGTGAAAGGGGTCTTAAAGTTGCAACTACCGTAATCAGAATATATATATATATATATATAAGACATTTTATATTTTCTATATAACTTATCAAACAGAAATACGCCGCCAGCAATCCTCACTGCACTGACAGCAGGGAGATGACAGCACTCTGCTGGATGAGAAGTGTACAAGGTTACACCTTGCTAGTCAGCGTGTTGTATGAAGCAGCCTAGCGAGTCCGCTAACCGTGTTCCATACTCATACATATTCCATCTATCTTAACAACTGGAAGGATCTTGAGCATTCAGAACACATAAATCTATGAACATTTAAATATTTAAGGTGGAAGACCATGCAAAATCTTAAATCCCTGCATCTATAGACACCAGATCGAACACTAACCCCTCTATCCCTGTAAAGAAAAAATGAGTATACATACCTTTTTCGAAACCGATCTGAAACGATCGCCAAAGCCGAAAGCTCTGCAGAAGCCATTGAGGACATCGGTTGTGAAATTAATGGGAAGTGACGTCACCCATAGAGTTACTATGGGGCTTCCGTTGTCCTTCGTCTTCTCTGCAACCGCCTACACAGAGAAGGCGTGGCTGACCGCTCAGCGTGGGATCCGGTCAGATCGGCTTCCAAAAAGGTATGTATACTCGTTTTTTCTTTACAGGGATAGAGAGGTTAGTGTTGGATCCGTGGTGTCTATAGATGCAGGGATTTTAGATTTTGCATGGACTTCCACTTTAACTACTTGCCGACATGCCGCCGTAGTTTTACGGCGGCAGGTGGGCTCTCCTGCGCGAGAGCCCGTAGCTCTATGACGGCTCTCTCGCAGGATACTAGGGGCACGCTGATTGCCGCCATTACTAGTAAAAAATATATTAATAAAAATGCCATAAAAATACCCCCTATTTTGTAAACGCTATAACTTTTGCGCAAACCAATCAATAAACACTTATTGCGATTTTTATTACGAAAAATAAGTAGAAGAATACGTATCGGCCTAAACTGAGGTAAACAAATGTTTTTTTATATATTTTTGGGGGATATATATTATAGCAAAAAGTAAAAAATATAATTTTTTTTTTAAAATTGTCGCTCTATTTTTGTTTATAGCGCAAAAAATTAAAACCGCAGAGGTGATCAAATACCGCCAAAAGAAAGCTCTATTTATGGGAAAAAAAGGACGCCAATTTTGTTTGGGAGCCACGTCGCACGACCGCGCAATTGTCAGTTAAAGCGACCCAGTCCCGAATCGCAAAAAGTGCTCTGGTCTTTGGGCAGCAATATGGTCCGGGGGTTAAGTGGTTAATTGCACTTGCCCCTGACTTAAAAAGGGGGAGGGGGTGGGTAACTAAAACTGGTGCATGCAGAATCTGGTGCAGCTGTGCTAAGAAACAAAACCTGGAAGATGATTGAAGTTGGAGTTAGAAGCTGATTGGATACCATGCACAGCCATCTCCTGATAATACAGAGCCTTAGACCCCCTTTCACACTGGGGTGTTTTTCAGGCGCTTTTGGGCTCAAAATAGCGCCTGTAAAGCAGCTGGAAAACGACTCCCTGCTGTCTCAGTGTGAAATGCTGAGGTGATGCGCTGGCAGGACATAAAAAAAAAAAAAAAAAAAACTCCTGCTAGCAGCATCTTTGGAGCGGCGCTCCTCCACCGCTCCTGCCCATTGAAATGAATGGGCAATACACACACCGCTCTTCCCCATTGAAATTAATGGGCAACGTGACCGAACTGCTGGCAAAGCGCTGCTTTGCGGGTGGTTTTAACCCTTTATCAGCCACTAGAGGGGGTTAAAAGTGCCCGCTAGTGGCCGAATACCTCTGCAAAAACGACGATAAAGCGACTCTAAAAATAGCGGCGCTTTACCGCCAATGCCCCAGTGTGAAAGCAACCCAAGTCCATGCAGCTGCTGTATCCCAAATGATATTAATGGGACTACTCCAATGGTTAATTTTGCTGGATAGCTTGGCCTGCTGAAAGAAAGTCAAAAAATAACAGGCTTACTGGCTGGATCATGTAAAGGAAATTTGTCAATTCTGTATAAAAGTGTATTCTATTTCATATGTTTGCCTATGTACTGCACACTGTTTTCACAAGTGTTTGTTTCATGTTTTTTGTATGTTGTATGATGCAAATTGTTTGTTTTTTTGTTACAAATAAAGATTACTTAAAAAAAAAAAAAAAAACAGCAATTGTATGATTGGTAAACGGATATATAAAATTGTTGTTTTGGGTTTAATACCACCTTAACCACTTGCAGAGCGCCCATCCACACAGTGCCCTGATTATCAGTGCTGATGTTCCTTGAACAAAAGCCGGTTATCGGCTCTCTCCCCATGCTCACAGCGTGAGGAAAGAAAAGTCGATAACCAGCTTGAGTTGACATCTGTGATCAGCTGCGATTGGATACAGCCGATCACATGGTAAAGGGCCGCTGTGATTAGCCCTTTATCCTGATCTGTGATTAGCCGAGTCTGAAGGGCTGCAATCACATTATAGACACCCTGCCGGAAAAGAAAGCCTGCGCTGTAGCCATAATTCGGCTATAGCGTGGGCGGGAAGGGGTTAAAGCGGAGGTTCACCCTAAAAAACATCTATATAGCATCCCATCCAGCATACTTGCGTCAGCTACAGTATGGTGTTTTTTTTTTTTTTTTTCGCTCTACTTACCGTTTAATCGTTCATTTTCTTTTCTTCCTCCCGCGGGGAATAGGCGTTCCTATGAAGGGGCGTAGGTGATTGACGTGCGGCTAAGGCGCGTCACGCTTTCCGAAAATAGCCGAACTAGGACTCGGCTATATACGGCGACCTGCGCAGTCAGCTCCTAGTCTGTGCGCAGGCGCCGTATAGCGCCGTGAAGAGCCGAGTCCTAGTCCGGCTATTTTCGGAAAGCGTGACGCGCCTTAGCCGCACGTCAATCATCTACGCCCCTTCATAGGAACGCCTATTCCCCACGGGAGGAAGAAAATAAAATGAACGATTAAACGGCAAGTACAGCCGTAGCTGACGCAAGTATGCTGGATGGGATGCTATATACCGTATTTATCGGGGTATTGAATGCTCCGGCGTATAGCGCGCACCCCTAATGTGGACCCGCAATTCCTGTAAAAAAAACATTTTAGTACTTACAGTTTTGGTGTCTTGCGCGGCGTCCATCGGCGGTCTTGTCGGGTCCGGCGTCCGTCTTCGGTGGTGTCCTCCCGACTTCTCCCGCGCTGTCTCCCTGACGAATCGCCGCTTCCCGCGCTCAGTTTGAATGCCTGCGCCGACATATACCAAGTGCAGTACACTCGGCTATATTTGGCCAGGCTCGGCATGGCTCGTGCTCACGCTCTGTGACGCTTATGCGTGAGCACGAGCGAAGCCGAGCCTGGGCGAATGTACCCGAGTGTACTGCACTCAGTATATGTCGGCGCAGGCATTCAAACTAGGCGCGGGAAGCGGGTATCGGCGTATATCGCGCACCCACGATTTTCCCCTTATTTCAAGGGGGGAAAAAGTGCGCGGTATACGCCGATAAATACGGTAGATGTTTTTTAGGGTGAACCTCCGCTTTAAAGTAGAACTATAGGCAAAAGTTTTTTTTATTTTACAATAAAAACAGCTGGGTGAGCAAAGCACCTTTAGTTTGGCAGATATTTTCCAGTAAGCGTCAAAAAATAAAATTCTTCATTGGATAGAAAACAGGCAGACAGACAATCCCAATCACTGCTAATTCTCCTCCTATCCGTCACTATTCTGAATGAAACTCGTCCTAATTTTGCTAGACCTGGCTCATTAGAAGCTGCAAGGCCGTCTATATTAGAACCTCTATTAGGGATCTGTAGAGGAACGTATTGTGCCACAATTTCATTACCTCGGACAGATGCCTGCAGAGCCGGCTGATTAAATCAAAGCTGAACGTCACTGTCTGCCAAATGGATAGCTGGCCGAATCTAACAAGATGATAGATTACGGCAACAGCTGGATCAGCCGCCATGATTAATACGCCATCCGCAGGGAGCACATAGAATTCTAGCACTGTACTCAATGCAGAACGGTCTCTTCGCTTACACAAATTACTTACACGGCTTCAATATGTATTTTGGCTCTAGACACTGTAAAAATTGTAACTCTATTTATTAACTGCTTGCCGACCAGCCGCTGCAGTTATACGGCGGCAGGTCAGCTCCCCTGCGCGAGAGCCCGTAGCTATACGTCGGCTCTCGCTCAGGCCACTAGGGGCGCGTGCACGCCGCCGGTGGCGCGCTAGCCCCCCTGACTCCTGCGCCCGGTGGTCGCGATCACCGCCTATTTTGTAAACGCTATTACTTTTGCGCAAACCAATCAATAAACGCTTATTGCGTTTTTTTTTACGAAAAATATGTAGAAGAATACGTATCGGCCTAAACTGAGGGAAAAAAAAAGTTTTTTTATATATTTTTGGGGGATATTTATTATAGCAAAAAGTAAAAAATATTCATTTTTTTCAAAATTGTCGCTCTATTTTTGTTTATAGCGCAAAAACTAAAAACCGCAGAGGTGATCAAATACCACCAAAAGAAAGCTCTATATGTGGGGAAAAAAAGACGCCAATTTTGTTTGGGAGCACGACCGTGCATTTGTCAGTTAAAGCGACGCAGTGCCGAATCGCAAAAAGTGCTCTGGTCTTTGACCAGCAATATGGTCCGGGAGTTAGGTGGTTAAAAGCAGAACTCCAGTAATGGTCACTTAACCACTTCCCATCCAGCGATGTACAAGCATGACGCTGAACTTTCAGTGGTTATACCAGGACGATGCCTACAGCCACGGGCATTCACACCGGTATCACTTTTTAGAGTCGGCAGTCTGCTCTCTTGTAATAGCAATCGAGCGGCTAGCTGGCCGCTTGATTGCTACTGCAAGCAGTGGTAGACATCCCCTCCCCACCGCTTTCCTCAGCTCTCTCGTCCCACCAAGCTGGCCGGACAGCCAAACAAAGTCTGGATCGGCTTTGATTGGCTGTTCGTAATAGCAACCCGGAAGCTATGACATGTCGACACTGATCTTGGGTGTTTTGAATGCTTTTAGGTGCAAAGGAGGGATTTGGGGTCTTAAGCTGGATTAACCGCATCCAATTCGCAATAGCAGATGATTTTGACCGGCTCTCTATAGAACCGGTTCACATATCTCCGCTGCGGTCCGGTGCGAATTTGCACAGGAGCCCTGTGTGTCTTTTGGTCAATTGCAGGTCTGAATTTAGCCCAAAATTTGGGCTGAAATCGGATCTGAAACAGTGAACAGGGGACACACGGGACCCCTGCTGGGAGGTGTAATTAGGTGTAACCCAAGCCTTATAGACCCCAGATCTCTACAAAAAGAGGACCCGTCACATGCCTATTGCTGTCACAAGCAGGGCTTTTTTTCCAGGGGGAACTCGGTTCCACCACCTCTGGCCCCCCTCCCTTTTTTTTTTGCATTACACCGGTATAGGGGCCCGATGGTCCCCATGGCCCCTTATAGGCCCGGCTGGCCTTTTTTAATTAATTAATTTATTTTTTGCATTACAGGCCCGGCCGGGCCCCCTCCCGTTTTTTTTACTGCATCACACCTGTAAGGGGCCTGATGGTCCCCAGCCCCCCCCCCCCCCCTGCTTCTTATTATCTTGTGTCAGGAGAGAAAAGATTACACTTGTTTTTTTTCGTCAGCCCCAATTTGTGATGGCTGCCCTGCTCACCTCTCACCTCTGCCCCTCCAGTGCTTACTGGAACCCCGGGCAGGGGAGGAGGGAGTGGCTGGCTCAGGATCTCAGTGGCTCTCTGGGAGGCTGAGCCAGCTGTTGGTCCAGGCATCTCGGTGGATCCCAACTGTAAAGTCGGGATCGATCCAGCGCCTGGACCAGCTGAGTGACGTCAGCCGACAGCGGACTTTAGCGGGCACGCAGACGTAAAGGTTAATGCACGACACATGTGAGGGCTCGTCGCGAATGTCAGAGCGAGGGCAATAATTCTGGTACCAGGCCACCTGTGACTCGAAGTATGGAGGCCAGTCAACCAGTATTTTTTGAAGATCAGCACTGCATGTCTCCGGATCTCTCCCTACAAGTTTCCACTAACATAGATTGCGGCATATATGAGAAGTGATGAAGCTTACCAGTAAAAGGCCACTTTGTCCCCCAGGTTCTTCTCCTGCACATTCCTGTCCAGCACATTGTAGCATATGTTGGTGACGCCGCCTTTCATCCACTCCACGAAGATCTTCCCTTTAGTGATATCGAAATTGTATCTGAGCAACGGCTGGGAAGGCGGCACCCGCCAGTAGAAAGAATTTGCAATTTCACCCCAGAATGCTGCAGAAAAATGAAAAAAATAAATAAAACATTAGCACAACTGAGTGAATTTTACATTTCTCACACAAGGTTACAATTGCTGAAAACAGACCTTTGAATGACCAGCAGCTTACAGCATTTTATTCACCGCCCACCACCACCCCAAGATTCATTCAGCAAGATCTCATTCTCTGTTCCACTGGCCTCCGTACTCTTTAGGTCACTGTCTGTCCTGGGACATTTAAGCCCTGTACACTCGTGCCGAGTGCCGGGCGACATCGGCCCATTCAATAAAAACTGTCTGACACTCAGCCAGTGTGTGTGGCAGCCGGTCCACTGAAAGCTTGCCGTTTGGCCCGCTTCTGTGCAGGAGAAGAACCTGGGGGGACAAAGTGGCCTTTTACTGGTAAACAAAAATGTTTTTTTTTACCTTAACCACTTCAGCCCCGGACCATATTGCTGGTCAAAGACCAGAGCACTTTTTGCGATTCGGCACTGCGTCGCTTTAACTGACAATTGCGCGGTCGTGCGACGTGGCTCCCAAACAAAATTGGCGTCCTTTTTTTCCCACAAATAGAGCTTTCTTTTGGTGGTATTTGATCACCTCTGCGGTTTTTAGTTTTTGCGCTATAAACAAAAATAGAGTGACAATTTTGAAAAAAAAATATATTTTTTACGTTTTACCATAATAAATATCCCCCAAAAATATATATAAAAAAATCATTTTTTCCTCAGTTTAGGCCGATACGTATTCTTCTACATATTTTTCGTAAAAAATAAATCGCAATAAGCGTTTATTGATTGGTTTGCGCAAAAGTTATAGCGTTTACAAAATAGGGGGTAGTTTTATGGCATTTTTATTAATATTTTTTTTTTTTTTTACTAGTAATGACGGCGATCAGCGATTTTTATCGGTACTGTGACATTATGGCGGACACTTCGGACACATTTATGGGACCATTGGCATTTTTATAACGATCAGTGCTATAAAAATGCATTGATTACTATAAAAATGCCACTGGCATGGAAGGGGTTAACTCTATGGGGCGGGGAAGGGGTTACGTATGTTCCCTGGGTGTGTTCTAACTGTGGGGGGGGGGGGCCTCATACATTGTATTACCAGACGGTCAGGCATTTCTCCCCTGACAGCTCCCGGTCCCCGCTCTGTAACGAGCAATCGCGGGTGCCCGGCGGTGATCGCGACCGCCGGGAGTTAGGAGCGAGCAGGGGGCTGTGTTGAGAGCCGACGTAGAGCTACGGGCTCTCGCGCAGGAGAGACGGCCTGCCGCCGTAGACCTGCAGTGGCTGGTCGGCATCTAGTTAATATCTACCTTAAATCAGATTGCTATTTGCCTAGCGTACTTGTTTGTAGCCTAAATCACTGAAATTTGCACCTAAAAATGTAATTTAGTAACTTTTGTCAAACGCCAGTAAATTTCGGGTGTCGTGCCAGTAAATTTCAATCTGGTAGGTACCATATCGGCATATCAGATTGCGCCTGCGCAGGAACTTTCACGATAGCCTGAACCATACCGGCAGATCACCGGCACGCGGCTCACAAGACACGTCCAATCCGCTAAACAATCTCTGTAAAACGAATGTTCTAAGAAGATGTACGATGGGCTCCGGAGTGGCATTGAGTCTGTGCGGAGTCATTTGTTTTTCTGTAGGATTGGCGCAGAACGAGTCTGATGATGTTCCTGTGATGGATGGCACAACAGAAGACATCACAAACAGAATCAGAATTTATTGCTACAGCCTTTATAATAAACATCCAGTGTTCCAGGCCGGCAATTCTGATGGCAGTCATCGCTACACCAAGCGGGTTCAAGAAAAAGGTGCCGATTTCAGTAAAGCAAAGATGCAAGAGGCTTAAAACTCCGGGCACAGACTTTCATCAAATATATTACCCCCCCATAGCTACAAAAAGACATCGTCCACTGTGTGTACCAAATGCCTTTTCAAACGCAGATATTAGCTTGTAAAAGTAGCGCTGACAACATTAGCCTGTGCAGAGAGCAGGACTGTGGGAAGGACCCAGCGAGCGCCGCCCACCACAGGAAAACTACAGGAGGGGGCGGAGACAAGACCAGTCACCCTGTACAAGAAGGGAGAGCAGCAGTGACCGGTCTTTCAGCCCCGGAAGGATTTGCCCCCTTAACCTCTTCCCTACCGAGTCATAGTAAAACGACGCCGGCAGGGACCTTTCGTCCTTCAGACTGGACGTCATATGACGTCCTTGCTTTTCCGGCCGCTGGGGGGGGGGGGGGGGGGGCGCGCGCACGCACGCACGCCGCATTGCTCGGGACCCGGTGCGCGTGCCTGGCGACTGCGATGTCTACGTCACGTGTCCCAGGCGATCGCCTACAGGGAGGGGCTGCCAAAAGGCGATATGACGTATCGCCTTTGCAGCCCCTCGGCGGAAGGAGGAAGTGGGACAGGAAGTCCCCTTCTCCTGAAGCCCCCACTCCCCCCCCCAAAAAAAATTACATGCCAAATGTGGCATGTAAGGGGGAGAGGAGTGGGTTAAGAGGACGTTCCATTTTTGGGTGGAACTCCTCTAACCCCTTTAGCGCCCCCTAGTGTTAACCCCTACCCTGCCAGTCACATTTACACAGTAATCAGTGCAGTTTTATAGCACTAATCGCTGTGTAAATGTGAATGGTCCCAAAAATGTGTCAAAAGTGTCCGATATGTCCGCCGCAATGTCACGGTCACAATAAAAATCGCAGATCGCCGCCATTACTAGTAAAAAAATTAAAATAAATAAAAATGCCATAATTCTATTCCCTATTTTTAGACGCTAGAACCTTTGCGCAAACCGATCAAATACGCTTATTACGATTTTTTTTTTTTTACCAAAAATATGCAGAAGAATACGTATCGGTCTAAACTGAGGAAAATTTTTTTTATTTTTTTTTTTAAATTATGATATTTATTAAATCAAAACGTAAAAGATATTGTGTTTTTTCAAAATTGTCGCTCTTCTTTTGTTTATAGAGCAAAAAATAAAAACCGCAGAGGTGATCAAATACCACCAAAAGAAAGCTCTATTTGTGGGGAAAAAAAGGACGCCAATTTTGTTTGGGAGCCACGTCGCACGACCGCGCAATTGTCATTCAAAGTGCGACAGCACTGAAAACTAAAACATTGGTCTGGGCAGGAAGGGGGTGAAAATGCCCTGTATTGAAGTGGTTAATGATCAGGCCATTTTTTGCGATACGACACTGCGTCGCTTTGACTGACAATTGCGCGGTCGTGCTACAAGAATTCCTCCCAATGACACCAATGATGGGGCAGAATACCTCCCAATGACACCAATGGTGGGGCAGAATTCCTCCCAATGACACCAGTGATGGGGCAGAATTCCTCCCAATGACACCAGTGATGGGGCAGAATTCCTCCCAATGACACCAGTGATGGGGCAGAATTCCTCCCAATGACACCAGTGATGGGGCAGAATTCCTCCCAATGACACCAGTGATGGGGCAGAATTCCTCCCAATGACACCAGTGATGGGGCAGAATGCCTCCCAATGACACCAGTGATGGGGCAGAATGCCTCCCAATGACACCAGTGATGGGGCAGAATTCCTCCCAATGACACCAGTGATGGGGCAGAATTCCTCCCAAAGACACCAGTGATGGGGCAGAATTCCTCCCAATGACACCAATGATGGGGTCCAATGACACCAATGATGGGGTCCAATGACACCAATGATGGGGTCCAATGACACCAATGATGGGGTCCAATGACACCAATGATGGGGTCCAATGACACCAATGATGGGGTCCAATGACACCAATGATGGGGGATTTTGTACTCCTGATGGCCACAGTCCGGCCCCCTTAAAGTCTGGAGGACAGCAATCCGGCCCTTTGTTTAGAAAGTTTGGAGACCCCTGTTCTACAGCAGCAGAGACACTCATAGATATCAATAGAGAACAAGTGTGGAGATGTCACACCATTTAAAGTCCATTGATTACTTATTGCAAAGAAATAGTCTGCAGGATCCTGTGTATAGCACCCAGGGTGCTCCGGCCACAGCAATGCTCTGCAGACTCCAATGGCAAAAATTAATAAACGCTTATTTTTTTTATTAATAAGGATGTATTTTTTTTTTTTTTTTTTTTTTTTTTACAAAATATGGACCACGGCTTTAAGATAGTCTGTATTGTTTGGATCTAGATCTTATCTAGTACAAAATCAGTCACACCCATCACACCCACTTGGCGACATGCACAGAATGATTGGTTAAACCTACAAGCCCTCATTCCCACGGATGTTTGGAGGCGCAGGCAGGATCTGTTGTAAAGATCCCAAAGTTTTCCCGCAGCAGACTTGAATGGCTGTGTGCACTTTTTTTGCCCTGGCATTTTACCCATGCATGCGCATCTGCTGCATTCCTTGAATGCAATACTTTTCATTTAGGGGGGAAATACTTCATACATGCATGTACGGGTGAACATCAGGCTTACACTGTTGCAGTGCGTTATGCTGGGTTTACACTAGGGTTGTCCAGATACCACTTTTTTAGGACTGAGTACAAGTACCGATACTTTTTTTCCAAGTATTCGCCGATACCGAATACCGATACTTTTTTTTAAATGTGTCCCCAAATGCAGCCGTGTCCCCCACAGATGCAGCCATGTCCCCCCCATATGCAGCCTTGTCCCCCCCATATGCAGCCTTGTCCCCCCACATATGCAGCCATGTCCCCCCACATATGCAGCCATGTCCCCCCACATATGCAGCCATGTCCCCCCACATATGCAGCCATGTCCCCCCACATATGCAGCCATGTCCCCCCACATATGCAGCCATGTCCCCCACATATGCAGCCATGTCCCCCCACATATGCAGCCTTGTCCCCCCCACATATGCAGCCATGTCCCCCCCACATATGCAGCCATGTCCCCCCCACATATGCAGCCATGTCCCCCCACATATGCAGCCATGTCCCCCCCACATATGCAGCCATGTCCCCCCACATATGCAGCCATGTCCCCCCCACATATGCAGCCATGTCCCCCCCACATATGCAGCCATGTCCCCCCACCTATGCAGCCATGTCCCCCCACCTATGCAGCCATGTCCCCCCACCTATGCAGCCATGTGTCCCCCCACATATGCAGCCATGTCTCCCCATACCTAGATACCGCCGCCTAGTTAATCAGCGTGCGGGGAACATTACAGCTTACATTTGAATAGCTGTCTGTTCCCCGCCGCACCGCGTATAGACACTCCCCCTTGCTAGGGATTGGACGGGTGATCTGCACTTTGATAGACAGATCACCCGTCCAATCCCGAGCAAGGGGGAGTGTCTATACGCAGCGCGGAACAGACAGCTATTCAAATAAAAGCTGTAATGTTCCCCGCACGCTGATTAACTAGGTGGCGGCAGCGCTGCGGTATGCTACGGCGGGGGGGGGGGGGGGGAATAGTATCGGATCTGGCATCGCGGGCATTTGCGGGAGTACAAGTACTCCCGCAAATGCTCAGTATCGGTCCCGATACCGATACTGGTATCGGTATCGGGACAACCCTAGTTTACACCTATGCAATTGCTACAGCTCACAACACCTAGGTTCACATTGGAGCGATATGAGAGATCAAATCGCATGACAAGTCACAGCCTATTGGTGGCAACGTCACTGTTCCAATCGGTACAACACCGATTTTGTGGCGCCGCACCAATTTGCAAAAGTAGGTACTGAACTCGTTTTGCCGCTTTCAGGTGCGATTTTAATAGACACCTGTGTATGAAGCCACACAGATGTCTATCAAGTAGCACCTGAAATTGCACTGACTTTGCTACTTTGAAATCACTTCAAGTGAAGTAGCGCAATTTCAAAGTAGCATCAATGCGAACCCAGGCGATTTCAGGTGCAACTTGCATATACGCCTGTGTATGAAGTGGCACAGATGTCAGCCAAGTCGCACCTGAAATCTCACTCAACTCCTACTTTGAAATCGATTGGAGCGATTTGCCATACAATTTGAGAGATCAAATCGCATGACAAGTCGCAGCCTATCGGAGGCAATGACACAGTTCCAATCGGCGCCGCACCGATTTGCTAAAGTAGTTCCTGCACTACTTTTGCCGATTTCAGGTGCGACTTCACCCTGGTTCACACTGATGCTACTTTGAAATCGCGCTACTTCACTTGAAGTAGCAAGCTCAGCGCGACTTCAGCTGCTGCATAATAGACATCAATTTGGCTTCATGCACAGATGCCTGTTGAAGTCGCACCTGAAATCGGCAAAAATAGTGCAGGAACGTTTTGGCTGTAACCCTATTTAAAATCTCAATAAAAATTTATTGAAATTGAAAATAGTGCAGGAACTACTTTTGCGAAATCGGTGCGGCTCCGCAAAATCGGTGTCGCACCGATTGGAACAGTGCCATTGCCTCCAATAGGCTGCGGCTTGTCATGCGATTTGTTCTCTCAAATCGCTATAATGTGAACCTAGGCTTCAGGCAATTTCAGGTGCGACTTGCATAGACACCTGTGCATGAAGTGGCACAGATGTCAGCTAAGTTGCATCTGAAATTGCACTGACCTGCTACTTTGAAATCGTGCAACTACAAGTGAAGTAGCACGATTTCAAAGTAGCATTGAGCCCAGGTTCACACTGGGCAGCGGGAGGGAAGCCGTGCAAGTTCAGCTGATCTTGCACGATTTCACTCCCGCTGGCAGTCCCGATTTCGGCCGCGATTTCAGAGACATCTGTGCAGGTTTCTGCACAGATGTCAATGTAAATCGCGGCCCGAAATCGCAAAAAGTAGTACAGGAACTACTTTTTGAAATCGGTGCAGCGCCGCACATTAGGACGGTGCCACTGCCGACAATTGCCGCCGATTTGAGATGCGATTTGACATCTCAAATCGCATCTCAAATCGTACCAGTGTGAACCAGGCCTAAACCCTGGTTCACAGTGGTGCGATTTGACATGTCAAATCGCATGTCAAATCGGCAGCATTTGCCGGCAATGGCACCGTCCTAATCGGTGCGACGCCGCATTTGCGGGGCTGCACCGATTTAAAAAAATAGTTTCTGTACTACTTTTTGCGATTTCGGCCCACGATTTAGGCTAGGTTCACATTGGAGTGAACAGTCGCAGCCTTTGGGCGGCATTGTTCCAATCAGTGCGACAAGTAGTTCCTGCACTATTTTTGCCGATATCAGGTGCGACTTCAATAGACATCGGTGTATGAAGCCCCACAGATGTCTGTCAAGTAGCACCTGAAATCGCACTGACATTGCTACTTTGAAATTGCAAGTAAAGTAGCACGATTTCAAAGTAGCATCAATGTGAACTGGGGCTTCAGGTGAGACTTGCATAGACACCTGAGCATGAAGTGGCACAGATGTCAGCCAAGTCACACCTGAAATCGCACTGACCTGCTACGTTTGAGCCCTGGTTCACATTGATGCTACTTTGAAATCGCGCTACTTTACTTGAAGTATCGTGATTTCAAAGTAGCAAGGTCAGCGCGATTCCAGGTGCTACTTGATAGACATTTGTGTGGCTTCATGCACAGATGTCTATTAAAATCGCACCTCAAATCGGCAAAAGTAGTGCAGGAACTACTTTTGCAAATCGGTGCAGCACCGCAAAATCGGTGTCGCACCGATTTGGAACACTGCCATTGCCTCCAATAGGCTACGACTTGTCATGTGATTTGATCTCTCAAATCGCATTACAAATCGCTTCAATGTGAACCTAGGCTGAATCGTGCTACTTCAAGTGAAGTAGCACGATTTCAAAGTAGCATTCGGCCTAGGTTCACATTGGAGAGATTTGTCATGTAATCAAATCGCATGACAAGTCGCAGGCTATTGGAGGCAATGGCTTTGTCCTAATCGGTGCGACACTGCACCGATTTGCAAAAGTAGTTCCTGCACTACTTTTGCCGATTTTAGGTGCGACTTCAATAGAAACCTGTGCATGAAGCCCCACAAACAGTTTGTGGGGCTTCATGCCCCACGTTGAAATCGCGCTACTTTAAGGCTCTGTTCACACCTAGGCGTATATATGCCTGTGGTGCGACGCCGCAGCCGCCCCTGAGACGCTGGAGGGATGATTTCACATTGCCCTCTATGGAGATGGTTCACATCTCCACGCCGAACGCCTGCCGCCTGAAAACAAGTCCCGGACCTTTTTTTCAGGCGGCGTTCGGCATAGGAGATGTGAACCATCTCCATAGAGGGGGTACAGCTGCATTCACAATCGCGGCGTTTTGTCGCCGTAAATCGCCGTACAAAACGCCGCAATTTGTCACCGCGATTTGGTACGCCAAGGTGTGAATGCAGCCTTAGGCTGCTTTCACACCTGAGCGTTTTGTCGCCTGAAGCGTGAAGCTCCAAAACGCTAGAGGGGAAAAAAAAAAATACATTATTCTCTATGGAGATGGTTCACATCTCCACTCCAAAACGCCTGACGCCGAACGCCTGAAGCCCAAACAAGTTCCGGACCCCTTTTTTGTCACGCGAATTGGGCGGATTTGGGCGTTTGTATTCCCATAGAAAGTAATGGAAACGCTCGATTCAAGCGTCTAGCGCGACAACGAGCGTTTCTACGGGCATTTTGTCGCTTGAGGCTAGGTTCACACTGCTGCGAATTCAAAATCGCGGTAAAATCGTGATTTTACCGCGATTTCGCGGCTGGGCTTTGCCGCGATTTCGGCCGCGATTTAAGAGACTTCTGTGCAGGGTTCAAACTACTTTTTGAAATTTATTGCAGATGCGGCGTCGCACCGATTAGGATAGTGCCATTGCCGGCAAATGTCGCCGATTTGAGATGCGATTTGACATGTCAAATCGCATCTCAAATCGTACCAAATCGTACCCAGTGTCAACCTGGGCTCAATCAATAGAACATTTCACCCAGGCAGAAGATAAAAAAAACATCTACAAACATAGCAACAAGTGATGAAAAGACAATAAGTTCAAAAACCGTCGGACAACGCTGTATGCAAACGTTCGAATACGCGCGGGAAAAACCGCTACGCTCAGGTGTGAATGCAGCCTAAGGCTGGGTTCACACTACGGTTTTCCCGTCCGTCAGCCGCATACGATTTATATGGAAAACCCTATGCGGCTGAAACGGACGGGAACGTATGGAACCGCACATATGTGCGTTTTCCATTGACATTAATGTTAAAGGAAAACGTATGCGTTTGCCATACTGTTTTAAGAACGGCCGCAAAACCGTGGTTGAACACGGTTTTGCGTACGTTTAAAAAAACGTTTTGCCAGCAAATCGTACGCACCCGGATGCATCTGAGTGCATACGATTTGCAATGCATTGTCTATCTATACGTTTTCCCGTCCGGGCCCGTACGTTTTCAATACTGAAATCGTATGCGGCTGACGGACGGGAAAATCGTAGTGTGAACCCAGCCTAAGTGAAGTAGAGTGATTTCAAAGTAGCATTCAATGTGAACCAGGGCTTAAAAAATAAATGTGGTTCTAAAATCAGCAATACCTTGTGGGGGGAGGGGTATGTTCTCATCACAGGTATGTTCTCATCACAGGGACAGCATATTTTAGCAGGTCGGCCCCTCCCTCTTCCCTAGCAGGTGCTCCCAATTACCCTGATGGGAGTGTCTGCCCCCTACAGGTGGGGCTCACCCAGCTCTGGACACATGAACATGGAGGAGGAGCGGACTGATCTCAGTGAGTTTATTATGAAATATTCTGTAAAGTTTTCCTTCCTGTAATGATTGATGGGAATTTCAAATTTTCTACACTTTGTGTTCAACATTTTTACACAGAGATCAGAAAATCCCCCCCCCCCCCCGGTTTGCAGGACACTGAGATTATACCCCTATGTGAAATCCTGCTCAAAACATACATCAGCCCAACCGTTGCTGACCACCGTCTGAAAATGCTAATTGCCTGGCTACCGCACAGGGGACAGTTCTTATCGGTGTGCATGCGGGACAGCTGGGCAACTGGCATTTTCATGTAGAAATATACACCTGGCCACTGCAGCACAAGGGCTGCCGGCATCTAGATCTCTACACAACTAAGGATGAGCTCCGGCGTGTTCGCATAGAGCCCGCCAGGAAGTGTGCACGGCGCTGCGCTAATCACAGCCAGGGAGACATTGTCCTGATGCTCGGCTGCGGGGATCGTGAAATGTCTCCCTGGCTGTTATTAGCGCAGCGCCGTGCACAGCACGTGTACTATGCGAACACGCCGGAGCTCATCCTTCCTTACTACACACCCATCAAACAAATAAAAAGAAGGAAATAAACATGACAGGGCTGTAACCAATCACTGAACATATGAATAAGCAGCAATTATAGTGTGTAAATAATATTATTCAACAAAGGTTTTAGAACGTTTATACATTATAAATGACAAAAGCACATTGGCCATCTAAAGCAGGGGGTCTCAGACTGGCAACCCTCCAGCTGTTGTGAAACTACAAGTCCCATGAGGCATTGCAAGGCTGACAGTTACAACCATGACTCCCCTCAGGCAGAGGCACGATGGGAATTGTAGTTCCGCAACAGCTGGAGGGCCGCCAGTTTGAGACCCCTGATCTAAGGCATGTTTATAATGTGATAGTATTGCCAACTTCCTGGTCCTTAGATGTGATGGCTGCATTCACTTTATCCTGGTGATCCTGCCATTAACACACTCCCTGTACTAGAGTGACACCCGCACTGAGCAGCACTGTCACCCTGGACAAGGAGTGTGTTAGGACTACATAACATCTCCTCTCTTCTCCATAACGAGAGGGGGGGGGGCAATTTGTAGTTAATAGAGATAGCTGGGAACAATGCTGACTATGCAGATGTCTGTCAAATTAACATCCACGGATGTCCTCCCAGAACCCCCGCCCCCTGGGGTGCGCATTGTGACCGCTGTGTCCTTTGGACACAGATCGTGGCAAAGGGCCAATCAAAGCAGCCCTTTACCATGTGATCATCTGTGTCCAATCGCAGCTTATCACATGTAAACAGACTTGCAATCTAGGGGCAGTGCTTTCCTCACATGCTGTGTGATGAAATGAGTGCCAATAAACGGCAAGTCTCAGTACATTCTTTACACTGATATTTAGAGCACTGATCATCAGTGCTCCGAATATCGGCGCCGCCCCCTGTCAGGGCAGCCTCGTCAGCGCCAATCGGTGAAGACGAAAAAAATACTCATCATCAGTGCTCCGAATATCAGCCCCGCCCCCTGTCAGGGCAGCCTCGTCAGGGCCCCCGCCCCCTGTCAGGGCAGCCTCGTCAGGGCCCCGCCCCCTGTCAGGGCAGCCTCGTCAGGGCCCCGCCCCCTGTCAGGGCAGCCTCGTCAGGGCCCCCGCCCCCTGTCAGGGCAGCCTCGTCAGGGCCCCCGCCCCCTGTCAGGGCAGCCTCGTCAGGGCCCCCGCCCCCTGTCGGGGCCCCCTGTCAGGGCAGCCTCGCCCCCTGTCGGGGCAGCCTCGTCAGGGCCCCCGCCCCCTGTCGGGGCCCCCTGTCAGGGCAGCCTCGCCCCCTGTCGGGGCCCCCTGTCAGGGCAGCCTCGTCAGGGCCCCGCCCCCTGTCGGGGCAGCCTCGTCAGGGCCCCGCCCCCTGTCGGGGCAGCCTCGTCAGGGCCCCGCCCCCTGTCGGGGCAGCCTCGTCAGGGCCCCGCCCCCTGTCGGGGCAGCCTCGTCAGGGCCCCGCCCCCTGTCGGGGGCAGCCTCGTCAGGGCCCCGCCCCCTGTCGGGGCAGCCTCGTCAGGGCCCCGCCCCCTGTCGGGGCAGCCTCGTCAGGGCCCCGCCCCCTGTCAGGGCCCCGCCCCCTGTCAGGGCCCCGCCCCCTGTCGGGGCAGCCTCGTCAGGGCCCCGCCCCCTGTCAGGGCAGCCTCGTCAGGGCCACGCCCCCTGTCAGGGCAGCCTCGTCCGGGCCACGCCCCCTGTCAGGGCAGCCTCGTCCGGGCCACGCCCCCTGTCAGGGCAGCCTCGTCAGGGCCACGCCCCCTGTCAGGGCAGCCTCGTCAGGGCCCCGCCCCCTGTCAGGGCAGCCTCGTCAGTGCCCCGCCCCCTGTCAGGGCAGCCTCGTCAGTGCCCATCGGTGAAGAAGAAAAAAATACTTATTTGCTAAATTTTATAAGAAAAACGTATTTTTCCCCCTTGCTTTTACTTTGTTTAGAAAAAAAAAAAAAAACCAGTGGTGATTAAAAGAAAGCTCCACCTGTCTCGAAAAAATACAAATTTAATTTGGGTACCACGTTTCATTTGCATGACCATGTAGATGTCATTCAAAGTGCGACAGTACTGAAAATTGGCCTGGGCAGCAAGGGGGGCAAAAGCGCCCAGTATTAAAGTGGTTAAAACAAATCTTAACTTTCCCATTTTAAAGGTCTGCTACTCACCATTGGGTTCCTGCACCGACCTCTCATACATCTCCTGGTACTTCTTAAAAGACGGGATGTGAGCCGCTGCGGAGACCTCCGGGGGCGGAGGGAAGACCTCAGGGGCCGACATTACGACTATACAAACGCTGACAACGCTGAGAAGGTAAGACTCCCCAGAACGGATAAAGCACCGGAAAAAAAAATCCGCCTCTACTATCCGATCACAAGGTGAGCAAAAATATCAGAGAAAAATGGCTGCTTTAAAAATGTGCAGAGGAAGAATTGATGCTTTTTTTTTTTTTTTTTTAATCAAAGAGCTTTTAAGAATTGATGCTTTCAAAAAAAAAAAATGCAACAGAGAAAAATACTATAGAAATGCAACCTAGGAAAAAAATTTACTTTATAAAATGCTGACAAAGGGGAGACTCCTAGAATAACAGACACGGTGTCAAGGGGTGAGAATGGGTGACAGAAGTAAAAAAGAAAAGAAAACACAAAAAAAAAAAAAAAGAAGAGAAAAACGGGCGATTTAAAAAATGCAATTGAGAAAAAAAAAAAAAGTGCTCTAGAAATGCAACCCAGGAAAATGTATTGCTAAAAACATAAAAAAAAACGGAGAAAAATAAATGTTACAGAAGTGCAATAGAGAAAAACGGGTGCTTTAAAAGTGCAAAAAAAAATAAAAAAATTAAATATTCTAGACAAATGCAACAGAGGATAAAAGCACTCCTAAAAATGCAACAGAGAAAATGCTGGAAGAAATAAAGGGGGAAAAAAAACAAGTGATTTAAAAATGCAAAAAAATAAATAAAAAATAATGAGCTGCAGAAGACGCTACAGAGAAAAATAAATACTACAGAGAAAAATAAATGCTACAGAGAAAAATAAATGCTACAGATGTGCAATAGAGAAAAATAAAACTACAATGAAAAAAAAAGAATAAATCAACAGTCTACCATAGAAGACAATACAAAAACTGGGGGCAAATCACTATTACAAATAAGGGGGCACAACAGAGGGGGGAAAAAAATGCAACAGAAAAAAAAAAATGCTATAGAAATGCTAAAAATGAATAACAAGTGCTTAAAAAATGCAACAGAGAAAAGCAAAAATACTATAGAAGTGCAACAGAAAAAAATCAGCAAATTGCAACAGAGAAAAATAAATGCTATAGAGATGAAAAGGGGAACAAGAATCGATGCTTTAGAAGAAGAAAAAAAATGCAACAGAGAAAAATTGTTGCTTTTTTTTGCAGCTGAGAAATACAGATGCTGGGAGTGGAACTGAGAAAATCAGGTGCTTTTAATAAAAAATAAAAATAAAAGTCCAGGTAGTGGAGGTCCCCTGTGTGTGGAGGGTGCTGTCACCTAGCAGTTGCACACAATGCTCCTGTGTCACTCCAGTCCCTGGGCTGCAGAGAGAAGACTGAACTCTACAGGTCCAATGCAGGCAGGAAAGTTGCTGAGAAGGAGTGCAGAGTGCTGGGAGCGGAGTGTCTGGTCATGTCCTGTGTGTGAGGAGAAGGGAGGACATGGGAGAGGAGTGTCCCCGGGATGAGGAGAGCCGGTGTCACCGTGTCCTCTGGAAGCGGAGCCCGGGCTCTATCTGTACACAGCTTCCTCCTCTGCTGGGCGCCGCACACCGCTTGCTACAGGAAGAGCTGGGCGCCGCCATCTATGGAGCCACCTAGTGTCCGGAGGAGCGCACTGCGCCACCGGCTGGGTGTGGCGGCCTCTATGAAATCTGACAGACCTGTTTACTCATGTTACTCATCTGTCACCTCGGTCGTCCTCTGCTGTGTACGCCAATCATATTTTGACAGATTTTTTTTTTTTTCTGACTGGTAAAGGTGACCCCTTTTCCATCTCAAGAACTGACATTATTGGTCTCTGACCATCTCCTGCGCTGTGCTCCCGGTTTCTGCCCGTCTCCTGCGCCGTGTCTCTGGTCTCTGCCCCGTCTCCTGCGCCGTGTCTCTGGTCTCTGCCCGTCTCCTGCGCCGTGTCTCTGGTCTCTGCCCGTCTCCTGCGCCGTGTCTCTGGTCTCTGCCCATCACCTGAGCCGTGGCTCTGGTCTCTGCAAATCACCTGAGCCGTGTCTCCGGTCTCTGACCATCTCCTGAGCCGCGTCCCCGGTCTCTGACCATCTCCTGAGCCGCGTCCCCGGTCTCTGACCATCTCCTAAACCGCGTCCCCGGTCTCTGACCATCTCCTGAGCCGCGTCCCCGGTCTCTGACCATCTCCTGAGCCGTGTCCCCGGTCTCTGGCCATCTCCTGAGCCGTGTCCCCGGTCTCTGGCCATCTCCTGAGCCGTGTCCCCGGTCTCTGGCCATCTCCTGAGCCGTGTCCCCGGTCTCTGACCATCTCCTGAGCCGTGTCCCCGGTCTCTGACCATCTCCTGAGCCGTGTCCCCGGTCTCTGACCATCTCCTGAGCCGTGTCCCCAGTCTCTGACCATCTCCTGAGCCGTGTCCCCGGACTCTGACCATCTCCTGAGCCGTGTCCCCAGTCTCTGACCATCTCCTGAGCCGTGTCCCCGGTCTCTGACCATCTCCTGAGCCGTGTCCCCGGTCTCTGACCATCTCCTGAGCCGTGTCCCCGGTCTCTGCCCGTCTCCTGCGCCGTGTCCCCAGTTCTCTGCCTGTCTCCTGCGCCGCGTCCCCAGTTCTCTGACCATCTCCTGAGCCGTGTCCCCGGACTCTGACCATCTCCTGCGCCGTGTCCCCGGGTCTCTGACCATCACCTGAGCCGTGTCCCGGTCTCTGCATGTCTCCTGCGCCGCGTCCCCAGTTCTCTGACCATCTCCTGAGCCGTGTCCCCGGACTATGACCATCTCCTGAGCCGTGTCCCCGGTCTCTGGCCATCTCCTGAGCCGTGTCCCCGGTCTCTGACCATCTCCTGAGCCGTGTCCCCGGTCTCTGACCATCTCCTGAGCCGTGTCCCCAGTCTCTGACCATCTCCTGAGCCGTGTCCCCGGTCTCTGACCGTTTCCTGAGCCGTGTCCCCGGTCTCTGACCATCTCCTGAGCCCTGTTTACCATTGTGTATAAGCACACATGTATGATAGAAGCTCACTTAAAACTGAGCATGTGCAGAGTTGCCACCATGGCTGCAAAATACCTAGCTGAGCTGGGGACATGAACAGAAGGGGGAGAGAAGAGGATCAACCATTTTTTTTTTTTTTTTGCAGAATACAGAAAATGAATCTCATAGTGAGTATGAACACAAGGTAAAAAAAAACTCCTGACTTTTTAGCCGCTTTAAGTGGAGGGGGGGGGGGGGGCTTTAACCCTTTCTGCAGAATTGTGACCTGTCATTGCTAATATAATCATGAATGTCAGCACTGAAACAATTATATGATCTAATTTTGGTTCTATACAAAGTGATACAAATAGAGGTTCCAATACAAATGTTTACCAAAGACAAGTACATAAGGAACGGCTACAAGGCAAAGTAAATACAAGAAATGAAAAAGAGAAACGTATCTATACCTGCGGTTGGAAGTGGTAAAAACTCTAATGCATTAAGGTGAAAAACCTTCTGTGCTCCAGCCGCTGTCTCTCTCCTCATTGGACAGATTGGTAGCAGCAGGAGCCATTGGCTCCCGATGATGTCAATCAAATCCAGTGACATAGGAGCGGGGGCGGGGCTGAGTCCCGCTGTCTGTGTCAATGAATGCAGCAACGAGACTCGGAAGCGAGCCAGCATGGGCTCCCTAATGGAAAGCGGCTTTTACTGGGGGAACCCGATGGAAATGAGGGGCAGGGGCGCCGCCGGGGCACCCCAGAAGAAGCCACTTGCGCCTCCAGAACTGAATGTATGCAATGATAAGGTGTGCCTTTGGTGTGCTGAAGGGTCTAGTGATCTTCGCTGCTGGGGAATTTATCCCAGCTGGTGGGGATCTAGTTTTGCAGGGGAGGGTCTATTGTTGCTGGAGAGGTCTGATGTTGCTGGTGGGAGACCTACTGTTGCTGGGGTGGGTCTTATATTGCTGGGGGGGGGGGGGGGTCAGTTGTTGCTGAGAGAGATCTACTGTTGAGGAAGGGATCTATTGTTGCTGTTTGATGGAGAATCTATTGGTGCTGGCTGTTGGGAGATTTGTTGTTGCTGCCAGGAGTCTATTTACTGGGGGGAAATTTATGTTACGGGGACCTATTGTTGCTGACGGGGGGCTATATTGGTACGGACGGCAAGGGATCCATTTGACTGCCTTTTTTGTTATTGCCATATTCCATACAAATCACTTTGCACCACAAAATATTTGGTTCTGTATTCTTTAAAAGGGCAGTACTGGGAGGTGGGTGGGTGAACCTAAGGAATGGTACTTGGAAGTGGGTAGGGTGAACCAAGGAATGGTGCTTGGAGATAGATGGGTAGCGTGGGGGGAACCAGGGAAAAGTGCTTGGAGGTGGGTAGGGGGGAACCAAGTAATGGTGCTTGGAGATGTGTAGGGGGGAACCAAGGAATGGTGCTTGGAGGTGGGTAGGGGGTGAACCAAGGAATGGTGCTTGGACGTGGGGGGGGGGGGGGGTGAACCAAGGAATGGTGCTTGGAGGTGGGTAGGGGGTGAACCAAGGAATGGTGCTTGGAGGTGGGTAGGGGGGGAACCAAGGAATGGTGCTTGGAGGTGGGTAGGGGCGGGAACCAAGGAATGGCGCTTGGAGGTGGGTGGGGGGAACCAAGGAATGGTGCTTGGAGGTGGGTAGGGGCGGGAACCAAGGAATGGTGCTTGGAGGTGGGTGGGGGGGAACCAAGGAATGGTGCTCGGAGGTGGGTAGGGGGTGAACCAAGGAATAGTGCTTGGAGGTGGGTGGGGGGAACCAAGGATTGGTGCTCGGAGGTGGGTGGGTGGGGGGAACCAAGGAATGGTGCTCGGAGGTGGGTAGTGGGGGGAACCAAGGAATGGTGCTTGAAGGTGGGTAGGGGGGAACCAAGGAATGTTGCTTGGAGGTGGGTAGGGGGGGAACCAAGGAATGGTGCTCGGAGGTGGGTAGTGGGGGGAACCAAGGAATGGTGCTTGGAGGTGGGTAGGGGGGAACCAAGGAATGTTGCTTGGAGGTGGGTAGGGGGGGAACCAAGGAATGGTGCTCGGAGGTGGGTAGTGGGGGGAACCAAGGAATGGTGCTTGGAGGTGGGTGGGGGGGAACCAAGGATTGGTGCTTGGAGGTGGGTAGTAGGGGGAACCAAGGAATGGTGCTCGGAGGTGGGTAGTGGGGGGAAGCAAAGGAATGGTGCTCGGAGGGGGGTTTGGGGGGAACCAAGGAATGGTGCTTGGAGGTGGGTATGGTCAGAGAAAAGGGGTGACTCAGAAAGGGGGAGTTCCTGCAACTATTCCCTGAGAAAAAAAAGCCCTGTAAAGAGGGGTGACCCTAATAGAGGGGTGTTATTTGGGTGCCAATGGTGTGTGCCTGCAGGATCTAATGATGGTGATCCGGATGTCACTCAGGACAAGGCCAGCCTTTTCTTTCCGTTGTTTTGACATTCTCTGTATTAATTGTCAGCTGCTAGTTAAATATTGGCCAAGCGCATACAGGAGTGTTCCTCCCATCCTGCTGGCTTCGCTGTAATTTCGGATGCCACCAACCACAGCTCACCTTAGTAAAGTCCTGGCCATCTGCCACCTTATTGGTATTCCACTGGCCACGTTCCCAGAGGAGTCATTGTACAAATCAACTCCGTGAAGTCAATTATACTGAGAGCCCAGAAGACGTTCAAAGGTTATTGATTAAATATGTGACCAGAGTAGGAGTCTTCAGATACAGCTGAATATCTTCAGAGGGGTAGATTCAGGAAGCAATTACGCCTGCGTATCCATAGATGCGCAGCGTAATTGCTAAGTAGCGCCGGCGTATCAACTTTCTGTATTCAGAAAGCTTGATACGCCGACTGTAGCCTAAGATACGACTGGCATATGGCTCTTATGCCGTTGTATCTTAGGGTGCAATCTGACGCTGGCCGCTAGGTGGCGTTCCTGTAGTGGTCAGCGTAGAGTATGCAAATTGCATACTCACGCCGATTCACAAACGTACGCGCGCCCGGCGTTCGAGTTTTACGTCGTTTGTATACGTCCCTTCCGTCGTAAGGCTGCTCCTGCTATTAGGAGGCGCAGCCAATGGTAAGTATAGACGTCGTTCCCGCGTCGCGATTTTCGAAATTTGCGTCGTTTGCGTAAGTGGATCGTGAATGGCGCTGGACGCCATTTACGTTCACGTCGAAGCAAATGACGTCCTTGCGACGTCTTTTACCGCAATGCACGTCGGGAAATTTTCCCGACGGAGCATGCGCAGTACGTTCGGCGCGGGAACGCGCCTAATTTAAATGATCCACGCCCCCTACGGGATCATTTAAATTACGCGCGCTTACGCCGGACCCTTTTACGAAACGCCGCCGCAAATTAAGGAGCAAATGCTTCGTGAATGAAGCGTAGCTCCAGTAATTTACGGAGGCGTAGCGTAAAAACGGTACGCTGCGCCGCCGTAGCCGTGCGCGCACCTAGCTGAATCTACCCCACTGCGTTTTATCTGTGGATGTTGGGATCATAGCGGATGGAACATTTGTTTTAATCGGCTAGTAACATAATGGGGTTAAAAAAACTAAAATTAGCCCTTTTTAGTACAAAAAAGCGAATCGCTACTGTAAATATTACTTTCACTGTCCCACAGTAAAAAAAAATAACCCCTTACAGTAGCGATTATTTGCTCTTTTTGTACTTATTTTTGTTTTTTAACCCCATTATGTTACTAAACATCTCAGGCCTGGGGTCACACCTCTGTTTATTTTTTTGGTGCTTTTTGCAGAAACACACTACAGTTCATTTACATGTTTTCCTATGGGACACGCTCACATCCATAAATTTTTTTCAGGTGCTGCGTATTTGGAAAGGGCGAGGACTTTTTAACGCAAAATGGTGCTATTTTTTTTTTTTTTCAATATACTTCAATGGAGAAGCTGCAGAAAAGCATGTAATGTGTTTTTGAGTTTGTGTTTTGTAATCTGCCCAACAACAAATTGGCCCAAAAAAATATAAAAATGTTTTTTTTATTTTTTAAGGCTATTCGATTAATCGAAACAATAATCAGCCAACGAATCGATTATGAAAATAATCATTAGTTGCAGCCCTAGTGGGAACGCTATAGGGCTAGCCTCAGCAACTACTCCCTTCGCCCCACCCCTCCCTGTTACGCAAGATGTGGAAAATGTCAAGGGGTATGAATACTTTTTCAAGGCACTGTAGATTAGAGCTGCACGATTCTGGCCAAAATGAGAATCACGATTTTTTTGTTTAGAATGAAGATCACGGCGTAAAATCTTTTACATTTTATACAGAAAAAAAAAAACTACTATAAAACTTTACTGGCTAGTTTTTTTTTAATTCATTAAAGTAATTTTTTTCCAAAAAAATTGCATTTAAAAAGACTGCTGCGCAAATACAGTGCAACATAAAATATTGCAACAACCGCCATTTTATTCTCTAGGGTCTCTACTAAAAAAATGATATAATGTTTGGGGGTTCTAAGTAATTTTCTAGCAAAAAAAAAGGATTTTAACTTGAAAAGAGCTGTCAGAAAAAGGTTTGGGGCCAGATCCACGTAGATCGGCGTATTTTTAAGCAGGCGTAGCGTATCGTTTTTACGCTACGCCGCCGCTACTTTGAGAGGCAAGTGCTGTATTCTCGAAGCATTTGCGTCTAAAGTTACGGCGGCGTAGCGTAAATGTGTCGGCGTAAGAGCGCGAAATTCAAATGACAAAGATGTGGGCATGTTTTATGTTAATTCTACTTGACCCCACGTAAATGACGTTTTTTTTAACGGCGCATGCGCCGTCCGTGGGGGTATCCCAGTACGCATGCTCGAAATCACGTCGCAAATAGTCAATGCTTTAGACGGGAACGTAATTTACGCAAAGCCCTATTCGCGAACGTTTTACGCAAACGACGTACACGACGGAAAATTCGACGCTGGCCAGACATCCATACTTAACATTGCGTACGCCTCATAGAGCAGGGGTAACATTACGCTGAAAAAAGCCTTAAGTAAACGACGTAAAAGAATGCGCCGGCCGGACGTACGTTTGTGGATTGGCGTATCTAGCTAATTTGTATACTCGACGCGGAAATCAACGGAAGCGCCACCTAGCGGCCAGCGTAAATATGCACCTTGGATCCGACGGCGTACTAAGACGTACGCTAGTCGGATCTAGCCCAGCTTCAGGCGTATCTTTGTTTTGTGGATACAAAACAAAGATACGCCGGAGCAAACTAGAAGTTACGCGGCGTATCAATAGATACGCCGACGTAACTTCTTCGTGGATCTGGCCCTAGGTGTTTAAGTGGTTAAACGTTCCTAATTTACATACAGAAGTTTATTCCTTTGATATAAAAGTCAATGTGATACAATGTTTAGACTTAAAGCGGAAGTAAACCCAATCGATTTAACAGTTTCAAAAAGCAGTTACATTTCCGGCATGCCGGGATTGCTAACTGTCACATTGGTTGTGCTCTCAACCAAACTGTCAAACCATCCAATGGCTGGTGTCATAACTGATCACATGTGCAGCACCATGGCAGTTGAAGAATAAACATAGGCCAAGATGGCAGCTTCCTTGGCTGAAAATGATAGGTGGGTTTACTTACACTTTAACTTTCCACTGATAAAGAATGTTTTCAAAACTTGGCAGGCTGCCCAGACTTTGACTTTTGGCTGAGAGCAGAGAGGAAATTCTTTGCATACCAAAGTACAGAGAGAAGATTCTTTTCATGTCAAAGATCGTGAAACCCTGTGTCAAAAATCGCAACGGGAAAAAGATCGCGATAACGATTCTTGACGATTAATCGTGCAGCTCTACAGTAGATACAGACAGGCCTGGATTTCCCACAAGGCCACCGAGGCCAGGCCTCGGGGGGCCGGGCACAGAGGGGCGGCAGCTGCATGGAGTCCCCCGATGGCTGGAACATACAGTTGAGGTTGGTAAGTTTCTTTCTAGCAGGACTAATTGTAGTGTGGGGAAATTCCACTCGCTTGTTAATAAGTGATTGCTGCGATGTCGCCGAAATAACTTGTAAAATGCGAGCTGCCGCCCGACCTCCCCTCCCCCCACATACCTCTCTCTGCTGGCTCTGTCTTCGGGACTCCGTCCTCCCCCCAGCCGCCAAGTCTGTCTCCCGTCCCTCCCCCCGATGTACACAGTGAGAGGGGTCAGCTGTGCTCTTCCCATCTCAGCTGTAACAGGAGTTCTAGCACAGTGCTAGGACTCCTGTTTTGGAGGTGACATGGTCAATAAAGAGAACCTCTGATTGCTATTACACAGGGAATTGTTTTCTCTTGTGTGATAGCAATAAAGTTTAGTGAAAAAATAAATAATTAAATTAATAAAATAAAGTAATTAAAAAGTAAAGAATAAGAAAAATAATATAAAAAAAAAGAAAAGTATACAAAAATAAAAAAAAAGTAAACGACAAGCTACAAATAAATAAAAATCAAAAAGTGATAAAGTAAAAATAAAAGAAACAAAAAATATTGGAACTAACCGTGCCGCCCCTGCCATCCAGTTACCATTCTCAGTTGATTTGGGGGGGGGGGGGCTGGTTTGGTTGGCGGGGAGGGGGGTGCATTGCGGAACCTGGCCTTGGGGCGGCAGGGAGAGCAAATCCGGCCCTGGATACAGAGATGAATGAGAGCTTGTTTCAAAGTCTGTTACTGCTTCCTTAGAATATGCTTAGTCAATGCTTTAGCGCGCATGATCTAGGCATAGGATCATTTTAGGATTGGCTGTCTCAGGTCATAGACTACATTTTTTTTTTTTTTTTTTTTTTTTAATTTATGAAGGTGTGACCTTTTTTGTAAAAGTTTGGAAGTATGCTGCCATCAGATGAGTGTCTAGGCAGAGATTAGTAAAAAGATACTGCTAAAGTGAAAGCATTTGTAATCCTCGAACTTGCAGCGGATACAGGAAGCCAGTGGCTGCGTTCCCGGAGCCATGCATTGCTTTCTTCTGTGTGCGTAATAAAGCTCCCTGTCATCTCAAGGCCGCCCAAATTTTTTATTTTCCCGAGCCATTAACAAAATGAAAAGCTTCCTAAAATAGAAGTCTCTATTGATTTTAATTTAATCAGATCGAGTGCTCTGAGTGACTCATATGTGCTTTTTCAATGATTTACATTCATACTTCTATTGCATTTAAATGGATTTGGACTGTCGGTGGTGTTTAGCAGTTGCTGAGGAGGAGGACATTGGCTAAGGTGGCTGGTTGATCTTTTGTTAAAGGGTCATTCCATGCAAAACTGATATTTCATTGTTCGGGGAAATGCAGGAAAGGTAAAACTAAACTCCGGGCACAAAAAACGTTTATATATTCCTCCAGGGCTTTTTTTCAGGGGGAACTCAGTTCCACCACCTTTGGTGCCTGCTCACCACAATAACTTGTGAACACAGAAGTCTGGTTTCTGTGTTTACAAGTAGCAGCTCTGCACTCTGTGGGCCAGATCCACGTAGCCCGGCGTAATTTTAGGCAGGCGTAGCGTATCGTAGTTACGCTACGCCGCCGCTACTTTGAGAGGCAAGTGCTGTATTCACAAAGCACTTGCCTCTAAAGTTACGGCGGCGTATCGTAAATCTCCCGGCGTAAGGGCGCGGAATTCAAATGATGAACAGGGGGGCGTGTTTTATGTAAAATAAGCTTGACCCCACGTAAATGACGCTTCGAACGGCGCATGCGCCGTCCGTGGACGTATCCCAGTGTGCATGCGTCGGATAGAAAGCCTAAGATACGTTGAACACTGCCTACGACGTGAACGTAACTTACGCACAGCCCTATTCGCGTACGACTTACGTAAACGACGTAAAAAGATACGCCTGTTCCGACGTCCATACCTTGCATGGGCTGCGCCACCTAGAGACCAGCTTTATCTTTACGCCGGCATATGTCTTACGTAAACGGCGTAACTAATTGCGACGGGTGTACGTACGTTCGTGAATCGGCGTATCTTGCTCATTTACATATTTGACGCGGAAATCAACGGAAGCGCCACCTAGCGGCCAGCGTAAATATGCACCCCAAGATACGACGGCGTAGGAGACTTACGCCGCTCGTATCTTGGCCAAATCTATGCGTAACTGATTCTATGAATCGGGCGCATAGATACGACGGCGGCCATTTGGACTTACGACAGCGTATCTGGAGATACGACGGCGGCCATTTGGACTTACGACGGCGTATCTGGAGATACGCCATCGTAAGTCTTTGAGAATCTGGCCCTATATATTTAACCCCCTCCAGCAATCAACTATTCATGAGTTCGCTCTCTGGCGCTGCACCTGGTCCTCTTCTGGGTTTGGAATCTTCAGCCATGTGGAATGGCTGCCCTGGGATGACATGACTCTAGGGTGTCCACATTTCCAAACTGCCATTCAGAGACACCCCTCAGCATGCACCAGTCGGTGACATCACAAAGGGCGGTGCCACCATGTGACATCGCCAGGTGGCCCCGCCCCTTACCTTTTTTAAGCATTTATTTCATGTATGTTAGCCCAATATTGCAGGCGGCCACTTAGAGTCACAGGGGCAGATCCACAGAGCGAGTACGCCAGCGTATCTACTGATACGCCGGCGTACTTTCAAATTTCCTGCGTCGTATCTTTAGTTTGAATCCTCAAACCAAGATACCACGGCATCTGGGTTAGATCCGACAGGCGTATGGCTTTGTACGCCTTCGGATCTTAGATGCAATACTTTGGCATCCGCTGGGTGGAGTTCTCGTCGTTTTCCGCGCCGAGTATGCAAATTAGCTATTTCCGATCCATGAACGTATGCGCGGCCGTCGCATTCTCTTACGTCATCTCTAGTCGGCTTTTTCCGCCGTATAGTTAAAGCTGGTGTTTTGCGGCGTATAGTTAAAGCTGGTGTTTTGCGGCGTATAGTTAGACTTGCCATGTTAAGTATGGCCGTCGTTCCCGCGTTTATTTTGAATATTTTTTTTTTTGCGTAAGTCGTCCGGAAATGGGGATGGAAGTAATTCACGTCTATGTTAAAAAAAAATTACGTCCTTGCGACGTCATTTAGTGCAATGCACGGCGGGAAATTTAGGGACGGCGCATGCGCAGTTCATTAGGCGCGGGGACACGCTTCATTTAAATGAAACACGCCCCCTAATCGCCGATTTGAATTACGCGCCGTTACGCCGCCAGAGATAGACTACGCCGCCGTAACTTACGGCGCAAAATCTTTAAGGATTCGAACTAAAGCCAGGTAAGGTACGGCGGCGTAGCGTATCTCTGATACGCTGCGCGGGTGCAGATCTCTGTGGATCTGCCCCATTGAGTGTATTTGTTCTTACAATGTTGGGCTAACATACATGAATCAAATGCTTTATATCCAAGGCACTAAAGTTGTATATAAAACCCCGTACTTTATACTACAAAGGGAGTACAAAAAACCTGAGGGATCTGGAGTAAATACTGAACATACACTAAACTACCTGATCCCTACACTGACCACTACACTGACCTACCTGATCACTGCACTGACCTACCTGATCCCTACACTGCCCACTACACTGACCTACCTGATTTCTACATTGACCTACCTGATCACTAAACTGACCTACCTGATTCCTACACTGCCCACTACACTAACCTACCCGATTCCTATACTGACCTACATGATTCCTACACTGCCCACTACACTAACCTACCCGATTCCTATACTGATCTACATGATTACTACACTGCCCACTACACTAACCTACCCGATTCCTACACTGACCTACCCGATTCCTACACTGACCTACCCGATTCCTACACTGACCTACCCGATTCCTACACTGACCTACCCGATTCCTACACTGACCTACCCGATTCCTACACTGACCTACCCGATTCCTACACTGACCTACCCGATTCCTACACTGACCTACCCGATTCCTACACTGACCTACCCGATTCCTACACTGACCTACCCGATTCCTACACTGACCTACCCGATTCCTACACTGACCTACCCGATTCCTACACTGACCTACCCAATCCCTACACTGATCTACCCGATTCCTACACTGACCTACCCGATTACTACACTGACCACTATACTAACCTACCTGATTCCTACACTGACCTACCCAATCCCTACACTGATCTACCCGATTCCTACACTGACCTACCCGATTACTACACTGACCACTATACTAACCTACCTGATTCCTACACTGACCTACCCGATTCCTACACTGACCTACCCGATTCCTACACTGACCTACCCGATTCCTACACTGACCTACCCGATTCCTACACTGACCTACCCGATTCCTACACTGACCTACCCGATTCCTACACTGACCTACCCGATTCCTACACTGACCTACCCGATTCCTACACTGACCTACCCGATTCCTACACTGACCTACCCGATTCCTACACTGACCTACCCGATTCCTACACTGACCTACCCGATTCCTACACTGACCTACCCAATCCCTACACTGATCTACCCGATTCCTACACTGACCTACCCGATTACTACACTGACCACTATACTGACCTACCCGATTCCTACACTGACCTACCCGATCCCTACACTGACCTACCCGATTACTACACTGACCACTATACTGACCTACCCGATTCCTACACTGACCTACCCGATTCCTACACTGACCTACCCGATTCCTACACTGACCTACCCGATTCCTACACTGACCTACCCGATTCCTACACTGACCTACCTGATCCCTACACTGACCTACCCGATTACTACACTGACCACTATACTAACCTACCTGATCCCTACACTGACCACTACACTAACCTACCTGATCCCTACACTGACCACTACACTAACCTACCTGATTCCTACACTGACCTACCTGATCCCCCACACTGACCATTACACTGACCTACCTAATCCCTACACTAACCTACCTGATCCCTACACTGACCTACCCGGATCCCTACACTGACCACTACACTGACCTACCCGGATCCCTACACTGACCATCAAACGCTGCCACTGTTCCATCAAATGGACGCGGTTCCGACGTCCATACTTAACATTGGTTGCGCCATGTTTTTGGTGGTTTATCTTTACGCCTGAAAACCCGTTACGTAAACGGCGTATCTTTACTGCGACGGCCGGGCGTACGCTCGTGAATAGGCGTATCTAGCTGATTTACATATTCTAGGCGTAAATCAGCGTACACGCCCCTAGCGGCCAGCGTAAATCTGCAGTTAAGATACGACGGCGTAGGAGACTTACGCCGGACGTATCTTAGCAACATTTAAGCGTATCTCAGTTTGAGCATACGCTTAAAGTTGCGACGGCGCGGATTCGGACTTACGACGGCGTATCTACTGATACGCCCGTCGTAAGTCTTTAAGAATCTGGCCCATTGTATATAGTTAGTTGTTAGGTTTTCTGTTTATTAGTTGTTTAGTCAGGTATTCTGTCACTGTGTTTTTGCTTCACTTATATTTTTATGTTAGCTGTGAGCTGGATGGATTTTGTTTCACTGTGAATACATCTCACTTACACAGTCTGATTCAAGTTTCCTGAGTGTAGCCACGCAGATTTGACCATTTCTGCTGCTTATTCCTGACATAGTGGGTGATCTATATATAATGGGCCAGATCCACAAACTAATTACGCCGGCGTATCTATGGATACGCCGCGTAATTTTTAAAATGCCCCGTCGTATCTGTGTTTTGTATCCACAAAACAAGATACGACTGAATCTGGGTTCGATCCGACAGGCGTACGTCTTAGTACGCCGTTGGATCGTAGGTGCATATTTACGCTGGCCGCTAGGTGGCGTTTCCGTCGAATTTCTCGTTGAGTATGCAAATTAGCTAGATACGGCGATCCACGAATGTACGTCCGGCCAGCGCATTTTTTTACGGCATATAGTTACCCCTGCTATATGAGGCGTATCCTATGTTAAGTATGGCCGTCGTTCCCGCGTCGAATTTTGAAAATGTTACGTCGTTTGCGTAAGTCGTTCGTGAATAGGGCTTTGCGTAGAATGACGTCACCGTCGTAAGCATTGGCTTGTTCCAGTTTAATTTCGAGCATGCGCACTGGGATACCCCCACGGACGGCGCATGCGCAGTTGAAAAAAAATGTCATTTACGTCAGGTCAAGACAGATTTACATAAAACACGCCCCCATCACATCCATTTGAATTGCGTGCCCTTACGCCGCCAAAGTTACACTACGCAGCCGTAACTTAGGGCGCAAATTCTTTGAGGATACAAAAAAAAAGCTGTAAGTTACGGCGGCGTAGTGTATCAGAGATACGCTACGCCCGACGGAGGAATGCGCCACGCTACGTGGATCTGCCCCAATGTATACAAATATACCAATGAAAAATAGTTGATTCCCTACCAAAAAAAGAACTACTAGGACCAAATAACACACCAGATAAAAAAAAAAAAAAAAGTTTTTATTATACAATACATTAAGAATTACACATTAAAATATGATAGTTTGACTTCCAGGTATTTGAAAACAAAGTACAGTTGGAGATCATGCCAGTATATTATCTGATCTCCTAGTCCTAGTTAATCACAAAGAGGATCTTCCATAAAATTCTTTATCTTTGACGTGTTTCGTAGGACAAAAGCCTGCTTCCTCAGGGAGAACTTGCATAAATCTTTAAGGTTACAAACAAAATCATAATGAGTAACACTATCTAAAACGGCAGTACATTCTACATTTTCAATACAGTCGTTATACACATTTATAGATTACCTGCTGTTAATTAGCATTACATGTAACTTGTTCCCAAAAATTTGCAGCCGCCATATAGAAGAGACAGAAAAAATTGACCACTAAACATGTAAGACTATATATCGCAGATGGAAAAAAATCTGGTTTAGGCCCCATAAAATAAATAATACACAAAATAGTGGAGGGAAAAAAGAAAGGGAAGAAAGAAAAGGGGGGGAGGGGCGGGGGGGAAGGGATTTTTTTTAAATTAAAATAAATAATCCAATATTAAATGTCCAAATGCTTCCTAATCAAAAAGTATCCATTAAAGCGGAGTTCCACCCAAAAGTGGAACTTCCGCTTTAAGCACTCCTCGCCCCCTTACATGCCACCATTGGCATGTAATTTTTTTTGGGGGGGAGTGGGGGCTTCGGTAGGAGTGGGACTTCCTGTCCCACTTCCTACTTCCACCCAGGGACCGCCTAGTCGACTCCTCCTCTCACCTTAGGCGGCCCCTCCCTTTAGGCGATCTTCTAGGACACGTAACAGGTCCCAGGAGATCGCCTGTCCACTGCGCATGCACAGTGAGTGCCCGGCCGTGAAGCCGAAAGCTGTCACAGCCGGGTGCCCACACTATGAATAGAGGCGCCGGGAGGAGGAGCGGCGCTCTGGGCAGCCGCATCGCTGGACCAGGTAAGTGTCTGTTTATTAAAAGCCAGCAGCTACACTTAAAGAGAAGTTCCACCTAAAAATGGAACTTCCTCTTAACCCACTCCTCGCCCCCTTACATGCCACATTTGGCATGCAATGTTTTTGGGGGGGGGGTGGGGGCTTCAGGAGAAGGGGACTTCCTGTCCCACTTCCTCTTTCCGCCGAGGGGCTGGAAAGGCGATTAGCTTAATCGCCTTTTCACAGCCCCTCCCTGTAGGCAAACGCTTGTCCAATCGGATGGCGCCGCGCCGCTCGCGCATGTGCAGTGCCGCTCGCGCATGCGCAGTGGGTGCCCGGCCGTGAAGCCGAAAGCTGTCACTGCCGGGTGCCCACACTAGAAATTAAGACGCCGGCCGGCGAGAAGGGGGGAGGAGCGGAGCCCTGGCCGGCGCGTCGCTGGAGCCGTGGAGCAGGTAAGTGTCTGTTTATTAAAAGCCAGGAGCTACACTTTTTGTAGCTGCTGACTTTTAATAAACTTAAAAAATGGGTGGAAAACCCCTTTAAGAGGTGCTGACTTTTAATAAACAGTAAAAGGCTGGAACTCCGCTTTAAAGCGGTGGTTCGCCCTCCTTAACAACAATGCAGCATAAAATCCGGCATAGTAGCGCGAGCTACACTATGCCGGTCTTAATTTTTTTATCCCCGTACTCACGGTTATATCGTACATAGACGATTCCGTCTGCCGCGGGGAATGGGCGTTCCTAGCAACAGGGAGGGTGATTGACGGCCGGCTCTGGCACGTCACGCTCCCCGAAGACAGCCGGAGTAGGTCTCGGCTCTTCACGGCGCCTGCGCACAGGCTATGCGCAGGCGCCGTGAAGAGCCAAGCCTATTTCGGCTATTTCCGGAGAAGCGTGATGTGCCACGGCCGGCTGTCAATCACCTTCCCTGTCCATAGGAACGCCCATTCCCCGGAATCTTCTATGTACGCTATAACAGTGAGTACGGGGGAAAAAAAATTAAGACCGGCATAGTGTAGCTCGCGCTACTATGCCGGATTTAATGCTAGAGGGGAATTTTTTTTTTTTTTATATAGGGTGAACCCCCGCTTTAAGTAGCATATATGAGGCCCTATATATAACCGTGCATACTGTGGTAACCCAGGAATCTTCGGCTAGATGGATCTCTAATGGATTAGACCATTTTCCGTACATACCTATACTATTATACCAATGAAAATATGGATGAGCAGATGTGTAAAAAATTTCAAGGTTGCATAAAAAACAAAAACAAAGCAACAATCACTCAAAATATATATTAACTGAAAATAGACCATTCTTCTACCTCTGGAATATGGTTGATGAGTAATCGCCGTTTACTGGCTTCTGAATTTCTTTTGTAACGTAGAAGGACAAATTCATGTTTGAAGTCGGTATAATTTACTGATAGTTGTGTGTTATCAGAGATAATAAAATAACGATAATATACAAGTTTGTCTGTGATGACTTAGCAACAGGAGTGACAACAGAAATTATTACTAGTGTTCTCATGCCCCCTAGAGTCCTTGCTAAATCTTTCCATAATACTTGTTTGCCTTCCTCTTCCTGCATGAGAGTGTATAATGACTTCTCACTTCTTACATTTTTTATATATTATATACATAAGTGTGTGTCTGTGTGTATGTATAGTTGTGCTCATAAGTTTACATACCCTGGCAGAATTTATGATTTCTTGGCCATTTTTCTAAGAATATTCTTTTTTTTTTTTTTTTTTTTTTAAGGTTAACTAGGTTAAAGCGGTGGTTCCCCCTTAAAAACAACTTTTTTTTATTCCACTGCCCCCCCACATTCCATCACGATTAAGGCTATTATTTTTTTTTTCCTGCTGTACATACCTTAGTACAGCATCTTCACCCGTGCATCCGGGTTGCGAGTCCCGCGGGAGTGGGCGTTCCTCACATGCTGTTGATTGACGTTTTGCCCAAAAATGAGCTCCCCCCTGTCGCGTAAGCCGCGTCACGGTTGGCGAAAGAAGCCGAACGGCGAGTCGGCGCTATACTGCGCATGCGCATCGCCGTTCGGCTCCTTTCGCCAATCGTGACGCGGCTTACGCGACGGGGGGAGAGCTCGTTTTTGGGCAAAACGTCAATCAACAGCATGTGAGGAACGCCCACTCCCGCGGGACTCGCAACCCGGATGCACGGGTGAAGATGCTGTACTAAGGTATGTACAGCAGGAAAAAAAAAATAATAGCCTTAATCGTGATGGAATGTGGGGGGGCAGTGGAATAAAAAAAAGTTGTTATTAAGGGGGAACCACCGCTTTAATGTTAGGCTGAAGCCATTTATTATCAATTTACTTTTATTTTTACTCCTCTTAAATCCATAATGACAACAGAAACTACCCAAATGATCAAAAGTTTGCACCCTGGTGATTTTGGCCTGATGACATGCACACAAGTTGATACAAAGGGGTTTGAATGGCTATTAACCACTTAACGCCCGCCGCACGCCTATTTACGTCCACAGAATGGCACGTACAGGCAGATGGGCGTACATGTACGTCCCTGCCTTCTAGCGGGTCGGGGGTTCGATCGGGACCCCCTCCGCTGCGTGCGGCTTACCTCGGGGAGCAATCCGGGACGACGGCGCTATTCGTTTATAGCCGCTCCGTCGCGATCGCTCCCGGAGCTGAAGAACGGGGAGAGCCGTATGTAAACACGGCTTCCCCGTGCTTCACTGTGGCGGCGCATCGATCGAGTGATCCCTTTTATAGGGGAGACTCGATCGATGACGTCAGACCTACAGCCACACCCCCCTACAGTTGTAAACACACACTAGGTGAACCCTAACTCCTACAGCGCCCCCTGTGGTTAACTCCCAAACTGCAACTGTCATTTTCACAATAAACAATGCAATTTAAATGCATTTTTTGCTGTGAAAATGACAATGGGCCAGATTCAAAAAGCAATTGCGCCTGTGTAACCATAGGTTACACAGCGCAATTGCTTACTTGCTCCGGCGTAGCGAATGCTCCTAATTCAGGAACATTGCTACGCCGACTGCAGCCTAAAATCTGCGTGGCATAAGGCTCTTATGCCACGCAGATTTTGGGCTGCATTCTTGCGTTGGCCGCTAGGGGGCGCTCCCATTGTGATCTGTGTATAGTATGCAAATTGAATACTAACACCGATTCACAACGTTGCGCGAGCCCTGCGTACGCAAATTACGTAGTTTGCGTACGTCGGGTTTCGCGTAAGGTTGCACATCCTAATAGCAGGCGCAGCCAATGCTATAGGATACCCACGTTCCCGCGTCGCGATATTTAAAATCTACGTCGTTTGCGTAAGTGAATCGTGAATGGCGCTGGACGCCATTCACGTTCACTTAGAAGCAAGTGACGTCCTTGCGACGTCATTTGCCGCAATGCACGTCGGGAAAGTTTCCCGACGGAGCATGCGCTCTACGCTCGGCGCTCGCCTAATTTAAATGATTCCCGCCCCCGGCGGGATCATTTACATTGCGCGCGCTTACGCCGGGCAATTTTGCCGGCACGCCCTCGCAATTTACGGAGCTACTGCTCCGTGAATCGAGGGCAGCGCAAAATATTTGCGGGGGAGCAGGGCAAAATCGTTGCCCTGTGCCTCCGCAAATAAAAAAAAATATTGTCCGAAGTGTCCGCCATAATGTCGCAGTCACGAAAAAAATTGCTGATCGCCGCCAATAGTAGTAAAAAAAAAAAAAATTAATAAAAATGCAATAAAACTATCCCCTATTTTGTAAACGCTATAAATTTTGCGCAAACCAATCGATAAACACTTATTGCGATTTTTTTTTTTTTTTTTAAACAAAAATAGGTAGAAGAATACGTATCGGCCTAAACTGAGGAAAAAAATGTTTTTTATATATGTTTTGGGGGGATATTTATTATAGCAAAAAGTAAAAAAAAATTGCATTTTTTTCAAAATTGTCGCTCTATTTTTGTTTATAGCGCAAAAAATAAAAACCACAAAGGTGATCAAATACCACCAAAAGAAAGCTCTATTTGTGGGAAAAAAAGGACGCCAATTTTGTTTGGGAGCCACGTCGCACGACCGCGCAATTGTCTGTTAAAGAAACGCAGTGCCGAATCGCAAAACCTGGCCTGGGCATTTAGCAACAAAATGGTCCGGGGCTTAAGTGGTTAAAGGGAACCATCCTCACCTGTGATCTGTTTGCTTGTAATTAGTGTGTGTAGCGGCCTGCTACTTTCTAGCCGGCGCTGCTTTAAATTTAGAGGGTAGTCTGAGAGTAAGGCCCCTTTCACACTGGGGCGGGAGGCAAGGTGGCAGTATAGCGCCGCTATACTGTTGGAATTGCCGCGGGATTTGGCCGCTAGCGGTGCGGTATTAACCCCCGCTAGCGGCCGATAAAGGGTTAATATCGCCCTCTGCAGAGGCGCATTGCGGGCGGTATTGCCGCGGTTTCCCATTGTTTTAAATGGGAAGGAGCGGTATACACGCCGCTCCTCTCAGCGCTGCAAAGATGCTGCTGGATGGAGATTTTTTTTCTCTCCCGCCAGCGTATCGCCTCAGTGTGAAAACCCTCGGGCTTTCACATTGAGAAGGCTGGGCAGGAGTTTTTAAGGCGGGATAGCAGCGCTATTTTAAGCGATGTACCGCCTGAAAAACTCCTTAGTGTGAAAGGGGCCTTACTGAAATCAAGTGGAATAAATTGCCTTCAGAAGTCACCTAATTAGTAGAGTCCACCTGTGTGTAATTTAATCTCAGTGTCTCTTTGAATATATGGGGATGTCTCTTTGCTGACTATATGGGGATGTCTCTGCTGACCTGGGGTATGTCTCTTTTCTTTTATGGAAATGTCTCTTTGAATATATGGGGATGTAGCTTGATAAATATATGGGGATGTCTCTTTGCTAGATTGTGGTATGCCTTTTTGCTGGATTGGGATGTCTCTTTGCTTTATGGAAATATTTTGCTTTGAATATATGGGGATACATCTTGCTGACTATATGGGAATGTCTCTTTGCTGGCCTGGGGCATGTCTCTTTTCTGGATTGGGCTGTCTCTTTACTATATGGGGGATGTCTCTTTGCTGGATTGGGATGTCTCTCTGCTGAATATATGGGGATGTATCTTGATGACTATATGGGGATGTCTCTTTGCTTCATGGAAATGTCTCTCAGCTGACTATATGGGGATGTCTCTTTGCTTCATGGAAATGTCTCTCAGCTGACTATATGGGGATGTCTCTTGCTGACTATATGGGGATGTCTCTTGCTGACTATATGGGGATGTCTCTTGCTGACTATATGGGGATGTCTCTTGCTGACTATATGGGGAAGTCTCTTGCTGACTATATGGGGATGTCTCTTGCTGACTGTATGGGGATGTCTCTTTGCTTTTATTGAAATGTCTCAACATGCTGGCCAGAGGTCTCTTCAGCAAATGTTTGTAGTTCTACAAAAAAAATAAGCTAGAGTTAAAAAAATAAAAATAACACAGTTGTATTGGGGATATAGAGTAATTGTGTGTAAAAAGCATTAATACTTTTCCATAATATAAATTGTTATAGTTTTAATACTATTGCTTCTACACCAATACATTTTCTCCAGAGCCCCAGTCCCTTGTAGTTTACTGACTATACTGACAGTTCTGCTCCCGGTCCTTTGTAGTTTACTGACTATACTGACAGTTCTGCTCCCGGTCCCTTGTAGTTTACTGACTATACTGACAGTTCTCCTTCTCCCGGTCCCTTGTAGTTTACTGACTATACTGACAGTTCTGCTCCCGGTCCTTTGTAGTTTACTGACTATACTGACAGTTCTCCTGCTCCCGGTCCCTTGTAGTTTACTGACTATACTGACAGTTCTGCTCCCGGTCCCTTGTAGTTTACTGACTATACTGACAGTTCTGCTCCCGGTCCTTTGTAGTTTACTGACTATACTGACAGTTCTCCTGTTCCCGGTCCCTTGTAGTTTACTGACTATACTGACAGTTCTGCTCCCGGTCCCTTGTAGTTTACTGACTATACTGACAGTTCTCCTGCTCCCGGTCCCTTGTAGTTTACTGACTATACTGACAGTTCTGCTCCCGGTCCTTTGTAGTTTACTGACTATACTGACAGTTCTCCTTCTCCCGGTCCTTTGTAGTTTACTGACTATACTGACAGTTCTGCTCCCGGTCCCTTGTAGTTTACTGACTATACTGACAGTTCTCCTGCTCCCGGTCCCTTGTAGTTTACTGACTATACTGACAGTTCTCCTGCTCCCGGTCCCTTGTAGTTTACTGACTATACTGACAGTTCTCCTGCTCCCGGTCCCTTGTAGTTTACTGACTATACTGACAGTTCTCCTTCTCCCGGTCCTTGTAGTTTACTGACTATACTGACAGTTCTCCTTCTCCCGGTCCCTTGTAGTTTACTGACTATACTGACAGTTCTGCTCCCGGTCCCTTGTAGTTTACTGACTATACTGACAGTTCTCCTTCTCCCGGTCCCTTGTAGTTTACTGACTATACTGACAGTTCTGCTCCCGGTCCTTTGTAGTTTACTGACTATACTGACAGTTCTGCTCCCGGTCCCTTGTAGTTTACTGACTATACTGACAGTTCTCCTTCTCCCGGTCCCTTGTAGTTTACTGACTATACTGACAGTTCTCCTTCTCCCGGTCCCTTGTAGTTTACTGACTATACTGACAGTTCTCCTGCTCCCGGTCCCTTGTAGTTTACTGACTATACTGACAGTTCTGCTCCCGGTCCTTTGTAGTTTACTGACTATACTGACAGTTCTCCTTCTCCCGGTCCTTGTAGTTTACTGACTATACTGACAGTTCTCCTTCTCCCGGTCCCTTGTAGTTTACTGACTATACTGACAGTTCTGCTCCCGGTCCCTTGTAGTTTACTGACTATACTGACAGTTCTGCTCCCGGTCCCTTGTAGTTTACTGACTATACTGACAGTTCTTCTCCCGGTCCCTTGATTTAGGATGCAGAGTTGGCCTACATAGCGATTTCCTGCTGCAACAGATGCAGTCAGCCATATGGTTCTCTAATAATTCACCTCCTATGGTGTTGCTGCAATCTTCAGAGTCATTGGGAAGGTGTGATTTCCCCTGTCAAAGGACTTTTTAGTACAAATTTGTTGGCTGATCCCCCAGACATGTCTCTCGGGATATTTTAAAAATGTTCTCCCCTGATGATTGCACATCCATTGCCACACTTGGATCTATAGCCCAGCTGTAGGATCCTAAATACAAAAATGTTTGAAAAAATATTTTTTTTTTTTGTTTCTGTCATAAAATTTTGTTTTCCCCTTAATGGGCACTGATGTGGCGGCACTGATGAGGAGGCACCAATATGTAGAATTGATGGGCACTGACAGGCGGCACTGATATGTAGCACTGATGGGCACCAATAGGCGGCACTGATGGGCAGTGACAGGCGGCACTAAAGGCGGCTGTGATGGGCACTGACAGGTGGCACTGATGGGCAGCACTGATGAGGTACTGATTAGTTACTGACAGGTGTTACTGCTTGGCTCTGATTGGCACTGTGGTGGGCACTGGCAGACAATTATTGATTGGCACTGATTGGTAGCTGATTGGCAGATCTGAGGGGGCTGTGCTGATAATCAATGTACTGATTATCAGCACAGACCCCCCCCCCCCCTCTGACAGGGAGAGCCGCCGATCGGCTCTCCCTGTCAGCGCGAATCGAGGAACGCCCTTTTAGCGGCACTTCCTGGTTCACGCGATTTTCAGCTTTGATTGGTCACAGCTGATCACGTGGTAAGAAACCTCTGACAGAGGCTCCTTATCACAATTGGAGATGCGGCGTGTCAGATTGACAAGCCGCACTCGTGATCGCCGCACTGCCCAGTCAGGAAAACAGAACCACTTCCCGGCCGTCAATCTGCTATAGGCTGGGCGGGAAGTGGTTAAAGAGGAAGTAAACCCTGATGGGTTTTACTTCCTCTTTGTTCGCCTGCAAAATAAAAGAATAATAGGCTAGTATGCATTGCATACTAGCCCATTATATGGTACTTACCTGTAACCGAAGGAGGCCGCATCCATCTTCGCCCCTCTTCCTTTCCCGGGTCCATGGACTCCGGCTCTGTGACTAGCCAGAGCCGTGTGACGTTGCGGCACTTGCGAGTGAAGAAACGGCACGGAGGTCTGTTTCTTCACAGCGCATGAGCCGATGACATCATCGGCACACTACAAGATAAATATCTCCTAAATGGCGCACATTTAGGAGATATTTTCACTACCTATAGGTAAGCCTTATTCTAGGCTTGCCTATAGGTACAAGTGACAATTAGGGGTTTGCAGCTTAAAGTGGTTAAAGCTTAACCACTTAAGGACCCCTTCACGCCGATATACGTCGGCAGAATGGCACAGCTGGGCATAAGCACGTACCTGTACGTCCTCCTTAAGAGCCCAGCCGTGGGGTCGCGAGCCCGCCGCCGCGCTCGTGACCCAGTCCGAAGCTCCACGACCACAGGACCCGATCACCGCCGGTGTCCCGCGATCGGTCACAGGAGCTGAAGAACAGGGAGTGGTGAGTGTAAACGCACCTTCCCCGTTCTTCATTGTGGCAATGTCAGTGATCGTCTGTTCCCTGATGATATAGGGGAAAGACGATCAGTGACGTCACACGTCCAGCCCCGCCCCCTACAGTTAGAAACACATATGAGGTTACACTTAACCCCTACAGTGCCCCCTAGTGGTTAACTCCTAAACTGCAATTGTCATTTTCACAGTAATCAGTGCATTTTTATAGCACTTTTCGTTGTGAAAATGACAATGGTCCCAAAAAAGGAGAAAAAACTTCCGGAGACCCACACATATTAAATCTCAAACATGGATACAGCCTTTAAAACCTGACAGATGTTCTAACCCTTCCCTCCTCTATTCAAAAGTAAAAAAATAAAAAAAAAGTTGTGTCTGGAGTTGGGGTCAATAAGATTAACCGCCATCTGTGCTGAGATAGAGGGATGAGAGGGTCATGTGCGTACTGTGGCGCTGTGTTGGGTGGTGATAGACGGATGTGTTGGTGAATGTACGGGGGGGGGGGGGGGGTGTTGGCCCAAGAAGGGGGTGGTAATTAAAAGGTTACTGCTTTACTCTGAGGTTCACATTAAGGAGGATAAAAATATGAAAGCTGATGAGACCAACTTGATTTATAGGTATGGTCACCAAATATTTTTATCCTATTCTTGGCTTTACCACCTACTGGGTGACAAACTTTGGGCAAGTCTGCTAAAAGGAGTTTGGATGGATTAGACTTCGCTCAGGGCTGTCTTAATGAGAGGGCACTCCTGGGCACTGCCCAGGGGCCCCAGGTGCATGGGGGGCCCCTGCCCTTTCCCCAAAGCAGCTGGTCCTTGAAGTTGGGGCAGCCCGGACTGCCCCTCTACATCCCAGATATCCCCCCAGCACTCTGACCCCTCTACATCCCAGATATCCCCCCAGCACTCTGACCCCTCTACACCCCAGATATTTCCTACCTCCTACCTACTTGATTTCTGTTTACCTGCACTGTCTCCATTGTAGGGGTCCCAGAGCATTACTGTGCCCAGGGGCCCATGATGCTATTAAGACGGCCCTGACTTCACTGGCTGCCTACTTGTTCAACTCGGTGACTTACAACATGCTAAAGAAAGTAGGACAACCTAGCAGCCTGACATTTTAAGGCCCCTTTCACACAGGCTTTCCGATCAGGTCTGCCTGTCCGTTTTTTCAGGTGGACCCGATCGGACGCTCCATTCACTCCTATGGAACAGCAGATGTCGGCGGAGATATGTCCGCTGACATATGACCTGATCCGATCCTGTCCGTGAAATACAGACAGAAGGTGACCCTATTTTTCCATTGGTCTGGCGGATCGGATGAAAATGGGCAGGCGGTCTATTTACAACCGATCTTCCCATAGAGGAGAGCGTAGCTTTGACAAGTCCATCTCTGCACAGCGAGCGGAGACGGACCTGTCATCAACGGATCGTCCCCCGTCCCCCCCTGCTGAGCAAACCCCTCCCCCACACACACCCTCCAAATCGCATTAAATAGTGGGTGTGGTCAGATTTCACAAACAGTAGGAGGGTCTTAAAGGGGAATTACATACAGAGTGCAGAGTTCAAAGGGGTTACACACAGCGGCCCAGATCCACAAAGAAGTTACGCGGCGTATTTATTGATATGCCGCATAACTTCTAGGATGCTCCGGCGTATCTTTGTTTTGTATCCACAAAACAAGATACGCCTGAATGGGGGCTAGATCCATCTGATGTACGTCTTAATACGCCGTCGGATCTTAGGTGCATATTTACGCTGGCCGCTAGGTGGCGCTTCCGTTGATTTCCGCGTAGAGTATGCAAATTAGCTAGATACGCCGATCCTCAAACGTACGTCCGCCCGGCGCATTTTTTTACGTCGTTTCCGTAAGGTATTTTTCGGCGTAACGTTACCCCTGGGTTTATGAGGTGTACGCAATGTTAAGTATGGACGTCGGGCCAGCGTAGAATTTTCCATAGTTTTTTGTATAACGTTCGCGAATAGGGCTTTGCGTAAATTACGTTCACGTCGAAAGCATTGACTATTTGCGACGTGATTTCGAGCATGCGCACTGGGATACCCCCACAGACGGCACATGAACCGTTCAAAAAAAAAAACATCATTTACGTGGGGTCAAGTAGAATTAACATAAAACCATGCCCACATCTTATCCATTTGAATTGCGCGCCCTTACGGCGACACATTTACGCTACGGCGCCGTAACTTTAGACGCAAGTGCTTTAAAAAAACAGCACTTGCCTCTCAAAGTAGCGATAGCGTAACTACGATACGCTACGCCTGCTTAAAATTACGCCGATCTACGTGGATCTGGCCCAGAGTGCAGAGCTCTCACTTGTAAACACAGAAACCAGACTTCTGTGTTTACAAGTGATTGTGGTGAGCAGGCACCAAAGGGTCTGAGCCAGAGGTGGTGGAACTGAGTTTCCCCAAGTTCCCCCTGGGGAAAAAAAGCCCAGCTTTAATTTAAATGGAACCTGTCAGAATACAAACATTGTCCTAGCTTATTATATACAGTCTCTGTTCTGCTTGGGGCTCATTCACACGGGCGGATAGTACATGACAAAAACAGGCAGTTGAGCAGCGATTTTACTGCCCCCAACTGTAGACGGACATGCAGCTTCTCCGGGCTGTATACCTGCTGTGGCAAAAATGAACCCCCCTGTCTCTTTCGGCAGGCACCCACTCATGCGAGTTTGGTGACCCATTTATGTGAATGGAGCTACAATATAAACGCCCTACATCAATAGGGAACTACACCAGTCTTTTTATATGTACAAGACTGTATTTTGGTGTCACTTTGGTGATTCAATAAACGTCAAATTGGACTTTCTTCGCTGTGCAGCCATTTCTTTTCTATTTTACATATCCACGGAGGGAGCTGGGCCTAGCACTTGATTTAAGTTCTTTATCAGGCACAGCCTATTCACCTGGAGCAGTGATTTCTTCATTTCCACCAATCTTTTTATACAGGATATGCAGGAGGAGGGGGGAGGGAACATTTTTACCAGTTCCCTACCAAGACATAATAAAATGACGTTGGCAGGAACTGTCTGTCCTTCAGAGTGGAGGTCATATGACGTCCTGTGCATTGCGGCCGCTAGGGGGCGCGCCACGCACGGCAAAGCCCGCGACCCGGTGCTCGTGCCCGGCGGACGCGATGTCTGCCGGGCACCCGTGATTGCCGGCAAACATGGCAGGAGTGGGGATCCAGGTGAGGAGACCGATGTGTGTTCTCAGTACAGAGGAACACAGATCGGTCTCCTCCCCTTGTGAGTCCCCCTCCCCCTACAGTTAGAAATCACTCCCAGGGAACATATTAACCCCTTCAGCGCCCCCTAGTGTTAACCCCTTCCCTGCCAGTCACATTTACACAGTAATCAGTGCAGTTTTATAGCACTAATCGCTGTATAAATGTGAATGGTCCCAAAAACTTGTCAAAAGTGTCCGATATGTCCGCCGCAATGTCACGGTCACAATAAGAATCGCAGATCACCGCCATTACTAGTAAAAAAAAATGCTATAAATCCGACGTCCATACCTTAACATGACTTACCCCTGCTTTATGAGGGGTAGAGTTACGCCGGTCCTACGCCTTACGTAAACAGCGTATATTAATACGCCGGGCGCAAGTACGTTTGTGAATCGGCGTATCTAGGTCATTTGCATATTTATAATGGGAAGGCCGAATGCGTCCAGCGATACGCCGGCGTAGGCAAGTTACGTCGGGCGGCTGAAGCCATGTTTTTGGACGTATCTTGCTTTGTGAATCGGCGTAAAGATGCGACGGCGCACATTTGAAATTACGGCGGCGTATCTGGAGATACGCCGGCAAAGAAGCTTTCTGAATCTGGCCCAAAGATTTCATTTGGGTACAGTGTTGCATGACCGCGCAATTGTCATTCGAAGTGCAACAGCGCTGAAAACTGTATGGAAGTGGTTAAAGAATGGTTAGTGTTAAGCCGGAAATCCATGATTTACCGATCGACTTCTGTACTGTCTGTCTGATATTTTCCACTTAATCTCCTCGCTATAAGAATACAATAGCACAGTGGGAGGATCGGTCCTTTTTTTTTTTTTAGTCCACTGGTTGAACAAAAAAACTACTTCTGTAAAGACAAGTACACATGATCAGAAATTCGTATGGAAAATGCCGCTTTCTAAGCAATCGTACCTTAATCTGATCGTTTGTACACAGCTTTCAAAAGCCGATCACGACCGTTCATCCGGAATTATCCAAAAAGGACAAATAAGAATTTTTCTTGTACGATACCAGATCATACGATTTTCGTTTTGATCAGTAAAGGTTTCATCGGAAAATACAATACAACACATTACATCACTTCCGAAGTTGTATTCTTTTCTTACGAGAATTTTCGTAAGTTGAGTAACCTCTTCATTTTTAATATGGGACTAGCATGCAAAAAAAAATGGACGATCAATTATCCAATATTCTCTTCTAGCCGGATTCAGAAAGACTTACGACGGCGTATCAGTAGATATGCCGTCGTAAGTCCGAATCCGCGCCGTCGTATCTTTAAGTGTATTCTTAAAATGAGATATGCTTCTCAGTTGCTAAGATACGACCGGCGTAAGTCTCCTACGCCGTCGTATCTTAGCTGCCTACTTACGCTGGCCGCTAGGGGCGTGTACGTGGATTTACGCCTAGAATATGTAAATGAGCAAGATACGCCGATTCACGAGAGTACGTACGCCTGTCGCAGTAAGATACGACGTTTACGTAAGGCGTTTTTCAGGCGTAAAGATAAACCACCAAAAAGATGGCGCAGCCAATGTTAAGTATGGACGTCGGAACAGCCGTCGAATTTCACGTAGTTTGCGTAAGTCGTACGTGAATGGGGCTGGGCGTAGGTTACGTTCACGTCGAAAGCATTGACTATTTGCGACGTGATTTTGAGCATGCGCACTGGGATGCGTCCACGGACGGCGCATCATTTACGTTGGGTCACAATTCATTACGATACAACACGCCCACTACCAGCCTACTTTGAATTACGCGGGCTTACGCCAGGCCATTTACACTACGCCGCCGTAACTTAGGAGTTCTTTGTGAATACGGTATCTGCCTCTCTAAGTTACGGCGGTGTAGTGTATCTGAGATACGCTACGCCCGCACAAACTTAAGCCAGTCTTTCTGAATCTGGTTATTCGTGTGTACCAGGCTTTAAGCTTTTCAGCAGCTCTTATGCTTGTAAACCTTTCTCATATTATCGATTGCAGCAGTACCTAAATGTGACCACTAGGTGTCGCACTTGCATCATTATAATACATTACAATAAGCCTGACTATCCTTTCAGTATCTATTCTAGGGATGTATGAAGATGATACAGCAGCAGGTAAACAAAATGGAACACAAATTCTGCATACATGGGTCAGTTTATCACAACACCAGATTCCAAACGGGCTTGATTTTAACAGTAAAATAGAAGATCGGGGATAACTATTTTAAAATTGAGAGATTTAAAGCAACTGGGTCGCTAAAATGAAGGCTTACGATTAAAGTTCTCCCTCGCGATTCTCAAAACCCGGCGCAACGTAAAACCGCGCAAAGCACGTCGGGAAAATGACGTCGGGAGCATGCGCAGTACGTCCGGCGCGGGAGCGCGCCTAATTTAAATGGGACTCGCCCCCATTAAATTAGGAACGCCTTGCCCCGGACGGATTTAAGTTACACCGCTCAAAATTTCTAGGTAAGTGCTTTGTGGATCGGGGACTTAGGTAGAGATTTTGCGGCGGTGTAACTTAAACGGGAAAAATTAAGTTAGGCAGGGTTTTTGTGGATCAGGCCCATTACGAGGGTTATTTGTAATAGCTGCGCAAATGCTGAGACATTCACAGATTTTTAATAAATAGACTGCTTTAGTGATTGGGTTGCATAAAAAATAAAAAATAATCTTAAAAAAACAAGGGCTGTCATTTTAATAAACGGCTTCTAAAACATATAGGATTATGCTGTCCGATAATCTAATAGGTATGGTCTGCACAGTATCACTATTCTTATGAAGTATTTATTGGATTACAGTAATGTTCAGGGGTCATCGGCAGTGTGTGCAGAACCCACAGGACATTGAAAGCATGAATGTCCCTTCCCTTCACATTATGTCCTGATCCTGGTAAGAGGACATGCTGTGCATTTATATGGGAGGTGTTCATAAATTCACATACATGTGGGGGGGAATACTTTAGCCCCTTTTGGGGTGGGGGGTTGTCAGGTGCAACATTTAACCACTTGCCGACCGCCACATGTATAAGTACGTCCACAGAATGGCAGGTACAGGCAGATGGGCGTACATGAACGTCCCTGCCTTTCCGCGGGTCGGGGGTCCGATCGGGACCCCCCCCCCCCCGCTACACGCGGTGGTCGGATACCCGCGGGGAGCGATCCGGGACGACGGCGCGGCTATTCGTTTATAGCCGCTCCGTCGCGATCGCTCCCCGGAGCTGAAGAACGGGGAGAGCCGTATGTAAACACGGCTTCCCCGTGCTTCACTGTGGCGGCTGCATCGATCATGTGATCCCTTTTATAGGGAGACTCGATCGATGACGTCAGTCCTACAGCCACACCCCCCTACAGTTGTAAACACACACTAGGTGAAGCCTAACTCCTACAGCGCCACCTGTGGTTAACTCCCAAACTGCAACTGTCATTTTCACAATAAACAATGCAATTTAAATGCATTTTTTGCTGTGAAAATGACAATGGTCCCAAAAATGTGTCAAAATTGTTCGAAGTGTCCGCCATAATGTCGCAGTCACGAAAAAAATCGCTCTAAATAGTAAGGCTAGCCTCATGCATAGAGCCAATAGTAAGGCTAGCCTCATGCATAGATCCAATAGTAAGGCTAGCCTAATGCATAGATCCAATAGTAAGGCTAGCCTCATGCATAAATCCAATAGTAAGGCTAGCCTCATGCATAGAGCCAATAGTAAGGGTAGCCTCATGCATAGAGCCAATAGTAAGGCTAGCCTCATGCATAGAGCCAATAGTAAGGGTAGCCTCATGCATAGATCCAATAGTAAGGCTAGCCTCATGCATAGAGTCAATAGTAAGGCTAGCCTCATGCATAGAGTCAATAGTAAGGCTAGCCTCATGCATAGATCCAATAGATTTCCTTATACAGTTTTGAAAGATAAAAAGTGCATTATATATAGATCAGACCAAAATGAGGGACAAATGAGGAGGAAAGGGGTGCATTGCTCCAATTTAGGGACTGTCCCTCATAATCGGGGACAGTTGGAAGCTATGCTAATACCAGTAGAGAACATCCATACTGAGATAGTCTTATTAGAAGCCCATGGCTATGTAAGCCTCTGTCCTCCATACTTGACCATGAAATGCCCTGTGGACCCCACACAATGCCCATGGTCTCTGTGCCAGTTTTTATGATTATGTTGGCCGAGGATCCAAACTTGGCCCTTTCTGCTTATCACTTGTGGCCTGGCTTATCAGTCAGCGGAACAAGGAGCAAGACACAAGGGCGGTAGCTGGTATGCAGCGGAAAGAAAGCTGCTTGAGATATGAAGAGAGGACATTTATATGACTTGTGCAGAGACTGAACCTCATAGACGTACAACGTTTCTGCTGTCAGAAGACAACCAGATCCCACTGTCGTTTTGTAGTCGCATTTTACTGAATGAACATGTATTTGGGCATCATACTCGTAACTCTCTCAGCCATGAGTTCCCTTTGCTCCTCCACTAATCCTTTGGGGGACTGAAGAGAAGAAGTCCTGTGTAAGCTCGAAGTCACCACTTGGAGCCTCCATAAGGCTGAAGACTATCTCACCACCCGTACGTTACAGTACTGGATGATGCATGATGGGCCAATTGCCAAACAACAACACAGCTATGTGAGAGAAAGGGAAAATGAGTCACATTCTCTGCCATACCTGGAACAGTGGGCATCAAAGTCAAATGCTTTAATTTATCCCTTGGATTCCTAAAACAGGACTTAACTTAACTTAACCATTAGGGCCGTTTGAAGGAATTTGGGGGCCCCAAGCAAAATGGGGACCCCAAGCACCCCCACCCCCGCACGCAAAGCCTACGTTAGCGCTACACTACTTTTTTACACCCATGTTCTTACTCTTCCCCTCATCCTTAGTCCCTATGTTTTTCTATTCTCACCTTCCCCTTTTCCCTGTAGGCTGCCGCTGTAGCGTGCCCGAGCTCCTCTTCCTCCTGTCAGTCGGGTGTTCTATCATTATGGGTCCCCTAACAGATGGTGCCCGGGCCGGGCCGGTTACCGCGTGGTACAGGAGATTCAGTTTCCTGTGTTCACGGCTGGACTGAAAGGAAGTGAGCACTCAGTGTGCACTCAGTGTGAACAGGAAACGGAATCTCCTGTACCATGCGCGGTACCCTGCCGGACTGACAGAAATCCAGGAGGAAGAAATAGGAGCTCGGCCACGCTACAGCCTGGGAAGGGGAAGTTGGGGGCCCCAGGCCAGCTCGGGGCCCCAAGCAATTGTTTGTTTTGCCTGTCCTGTAGCGACGGGCCTGGTTACCATGGTACTGCACATGTGATCAGTTGCAGGGATGGACTGGCCATTGGGACTACAGGGAGTTTCCCGGTGGGCCGATGGCTCAGTGGGCCGGCTTCAGTGACAGTGGACCGATGCCAGCCTCCGCTCCTCTGTCTCTCCCTTCCCGCAGCGCTCACCTCCTCTCCCTCCCCGCAGCGCTCACCTGGGAGAACAAAGAAGCAGGGGGAGGACCAGAGGAGAAGGGGGGACGACTGAGGAGCATGGGGGAAGGGACAGACAGCTGACTCAACAGCTATGGTCTGGGAGTTTATCCCTTCTGCCTAATCTTGTCCTATAAGGGGGGGCACCAAACTGATTTTTTGCCCCGGGTGAAATAATGTCTATCTTCCCCACTGGCACTGCCTATCAGAGTACCAGTACCAGCCGTTCTACTCTAATAAAGTAGAACGGCTAGTGGCTAGTGAAGGGGGAGAGGGGGCTTGGGTGGCCGGGGGGGGGGGGGAGCTGTGGGAGTTGTCCGGCCACCATGGGAGAGACCTGTCAAAGTGGGCCAGTCTGGATGAGGTCCAGGGCCAAATTTCTGTCCCAGTCCAGCCCTGATCAGTTGTGACACCAGACGCTTGACCGTACAGTTGAAAGCACAAGCAACTGTACCATTTGTCATTCATGGCAAGCTTGAATGTAACGTTTTCGGAAAACGATTAAACCAATGGGTTTTGTTCTGTTTTAACAACAAAACTACCGCCCGCCGTCATTTGACGGCGGGGTGATAAGCCTCTCGTTGTAGGAGGACGTCATACCTTTCAGCCTTTACAAAAACTTAAACTGAATAAAATATACAGTTGGATTTCAATGATTCTTACATCCCCTCGTAGAATGTGGATTTCATATATGTAGCCCTGCCTTAGGTCTATTTGTGCCAGGTGCGTAATGATTACACTGGTGAGGCATTAGAATAATTGTTTTAATTAAATTTACAAGCAAATACAATTAGGAGCTTGAACTTGGCGGCAATTGCAGCATTGCTGCTAAGTAAGATTACCGTAATAAGCTTACCTCCAATGAGAATATGTGGGGCTGGTATACAGTGAGGACAGTCTGTATATTTGTCGTAAGGTTTTAGTAACAATGCTGAGATGTGAACTTAAGAAAACCTATATACAGTGGGCCAGATTCACATAGCGCCGCGTAATTTTAGGCAGGCGTAGCGTATCGTACGAACGCTACGCCGCCGCAACTTTGAGTAGCAAGTGCTGTATTCACAAAGCACTTGCCTCTAAAGTTACGGCGGCGTAGCGTAAATCTGCCGGCGTAAGGGCCGTGGGGGTATCCCGGTGCGCATGCTCGAAATCACGCCGCAAATAGTCAATGCTTTTGACGTGAACGTAAGTTCCGCAAAGCCCTATTTGCGAACGTTTTACGCAAATGACGTACACAGCGGAAAATTTGACGCTGGCCCGACCTCCATACTTAACATTGCGTACGCCTTATAGAGCAGGGGTAACGTTACGCCGAAAAAAGCCTTACGTAAACGACGTAAAAAATGCGCCGGACGTACGTTTGTGGATTGGCGTATCTAGCTAATTTGCATACTCGACGCGGAAATCAACGGAAGCGCCACCTAGCGGCCAGCGTAAATATGCACCTTAGATCCGACGGCGTACTAAGACGTACGTCAGTCGGATACAAAACAAAGATACGCCGGAGCATCCTAGAAGTTAGGCAGCGTATCAATAGATACACCGACGTAACTTCTTCGTGGATCTGGCCCAGTATCTCACAGAAGTGAGCACACCCATCACATTTTTGTAAATTATTTTATTCTGTCTTTTCATGTGACAACATTGAAGAAATTACACTTTTCTACAATGTAAAGTAGTAAATGTACAGCTTGTATAAGTCTAAACCGCTGACAACAAAAGTGAGTACACCCCTAAGTGAAAATTTCCAAATTGGGCTCAATTCGCCTTTTTTTCCTCCCCGTTTCATGTGAATTGTTAGTGTTACAAGGTCTCAGGTGTGAATGGGGAGCAGGTGTGTTAAAATTTGGTATTCGCTAGCTCTCTCTCCTCTCTCGCTCTCTCATGCTGGTCATGGGAAGTTCAACATGGCACCTCGTGGCAAGGAACTCTCTGAGGATCTAAAAAATAAAAAATTGTTGCTCTACATAAAGATGGCCTAGGCTATAAGAAGATTGCCAAGACCCTGAAATTTAGAGGCAGCACGGTGGCCAACACCATACAGTAGTTTATCAGGACAGGTTCCACTCAGAACAGGCCTCGCCATGGTCCACCAAAGAAGTTGAATGCACGTGCTCAGCGATGTCATCTGTGATGTCATCATGGAGGAGTGGAAGAGGACTCCGGTGGCAACCTGTGAAGCTCTGGTGAACTCCATGCCCAAGAGGGTTAAGGCAGTGCTGGAAAATAATGGTGGCCACACAAATATATTGACACTTTGGGCCTAATTTGGACATTTTCACTTAGTGGTGTACTCACTTTTGTTGCAGGGATTTAGACATTAATGGCTGTGTGTTGAGTTATTTTGAGGGGACAGCAAGTTTACACTGTTATACAAGCTGTACACATAGGGGGGGGCAGGATCTGGGGGCAGCCCAGGGTTGTGGAGTTGAGGCCCTTGTCCCCATCAACATGGGGACAAGGTGCTTTGGGGTGGGGGTGCCCCAAAGCACCTACCCCCCCCCCCTCACGTTGAGGGCATGTGGCCTGGTTTGGTTCAGGAGGGGGGCACTTGCTGATAAGGATCTGGTATGGATTTTAGGGGGACCTCATGCTGTTTTAAAAAAAAAAAAAAAATTGGCATGGGGTTCCCCTTAAAATCCATACCAGATCTGGTATGCATTGGGGGGGGGAACCGACGCTGTGTGTTTTCATAATTTTTAATTGCCAGCGTGTTTTATTTTTTACATTCAGCTGTCAGGGGGGTGCCCCCCTGACAGCTGATGAGTCATCCGTTGTTAAGGACACGTCTGCTGGCTTCCCGGCCTGCTCCTTAGCAAACAGCTCAATGCAATAAATGACTGCATTAAATAATGCAGTAATTACCGCTAAATAGGAACTGATTTACCGCAAGTGTTATGTTACCACATTGGTCGTCATTTAACTCTTAGTAAATTGACCGCTTATCTACAACAACCCTAGTTGTTGTAAAACTGCAGACAAAGTAGATTTTTTTTGCTGTCGCTGTTTATATAAAGATTTGTGTGTGTGTGTGTGTGTGTGTGTGTGTGTGTATGTATGTGTATATATATATATATATATATATATATATATATATATATATTTTGTAAGCCAATACTGCCAAAAAAGCATTGTCTGTCTAAAGACCATACACGTAGGTGTGCGCAGCCTATTGCATTAGTATGTGCACCCCAAAGATCGAACACATAGCACCAATCACTCACGATAAAAGGGAAGGGGCCTGTAAATTACGGGGCAGATCCACAAAGATCTGCACCCGCACAGCGTATCTGAGATGCGCTACGCCGCCGTAACTTACCTGGCTTTGGTTTGAATCCTGAAAGAATTTGCGCCGTAAGTTACGGCGGCGTAGTGTATCTCTCACGGCGTAAGGGCGCGGAATTCAAATGCGGCGAGTAGGGGGCGTGTTTCATTTAAAATCTGAACTAACTGCGCATGCCCCGTCCGTCAAAACTCCCAGGGTGCATTGCTCCAAATGACATCGCAAGGACGTCATTGGTTTTGACGTGAACGTAAATGGCGTCCAGCCCCATTCACGGACGACTTACGCAAACAAAATAAAAATTTTAAAATTGTACGCGGGAACGACGGCCATACTTAACATTGAGTACGCCACCAGATAGCAGCTTTAACTATACGCCGGAAAAAGCCGAACGGAAACGACGTAAAAGAATGAGACGGCCGCTCGTACGTTCGTGGATCGTCGGAAATAGCTAATTTGCATACTCAACGCGGAATACGACGGAAACTACACCCAGCGGACGCTGGAAAATTGCATCTAAGATCCGAAGGCATACGCCTGTCGGATCTAACCCAGATGCCGTCGTATCTTGTTTTGAGGATTCAAAACAAAGCTACGACGCGGGAATTTTGAAAGATCAATAGATACGCCGGCGTACTTTCTTTGTGGATCTGCCCCTACATATTTACCAGCCCCTTCCCCCACTCATCCTAAAACACCCCTGCAGCAACAGCTGAAGGGAGAGGTGACTAGGAAAGCGCTGGGGGGGAAGGGCGGAACCAGGGCATTAGGGGGAATCTCTGTTGCACAGGGTGATTAGGGTGTGCGCACGCCTATGCTAAAGACATATTTATGCCAGTGTTATAATGCACATAACATGTACTGATGTGTGTTGTGCTTGTATGCTTTGTTGTTCCAACACATTGCAGTGTTTGTTTTTTTGTTGTGTGTTTTTTTTTTTTTTTTTTTTCAGATTAACACCGCTTAATGCACTGGGTACCAGTGAGCCCTAAATATTAATGGGCCCATAATAAAACTGCCAAACATAAATGTAAAAAAAAAAAAGGACGGTATTTACCCAATCAGCTGTAATGTTTCATTGATCTGACAGCGCTAAACTAATATAAAGTGAAATGTGATTGGTTGCTATGGATGCACTGTAGGTGCGCCGCACACACATATTGTTTTGCTCTTGCATTATGGATGACATGTTCCTGCAGCCAGTTTATATGACCCTTTATTATAATAATCACATTGGATACACATTCGGTAATTACCCCCCTTCCACTCCCAGCGATATATAATTCATACTGGTTTGTTATGGTGTAGCGATGGCGGTTGCCGTGATGAGATTTATTACATCTCTTACCGCCGGTATGACCGTATTAACCCTAATGCATTTCTAAGTGGGGGGGCATCTTCCGTGGAATGTGTACAAAACATTCTTCATCACTTCTTCCCTCCACCTTTCTATAGTCTGCTGTGCTCTGTGATGGATGGCTGCGCTCTGCTGTCTCCATGGCAACTACTTCATCTGTTTCCATAGCAACAGGAGATGTCTCTGGGTACCAGGGTGAGGTGTTGGTATCCTGCTGTACCATCGCCCTGGCACCTTGTATCACCCCGTCTATATTATTATAGCATGCCTTGTGTGTAGAAGAGAGGAATACATAGATTTTACCTATACTGAGTGTTTAAATGATCCCTATTTACAATCCATCTAATGGGCTTTTTCCAGCCATCAAAGTTTTTTTTTTCTTATTTCTGTGCTATGTGTCTATGTAGGTTGGAGATAGAGACTCCTGAGGATGCAGTTATTTCTCCAGGGAGACTTGGTACATCCTCTTGACATGTTAGAACCATACTTGACCTTTTTCAAGGCATTCTAAACCCTATGGCCGCCTTGGGTATTGCTTGACTGGGCCCCAGAACTGTGACCTCTCTATATCCCAGATACCTCCCCCCAGAACTGTGACCTCTCTATATCCCAGATACCCCCAGAACTGTGACCTCTCTATATCCCAGATACCCCCAGCACTGTGACCTCTCTATATCCCATATACCCCCCCAGAACTGTGACCTCTCTATATCCCAGATACCTCCCCCCAGAACTGTGACCTCTCTATATCCCAGATACCCCCAGCACTGTGACCTCTCTATATCCCATATACCCCCCCAGAACTGTGACCTCTCTATATCCCAGATACCTCCCCCCAGAACTGTGACCTCTCTATATCCAAGATACCCCCAGCACTGTGACCTCTCTATGTCCCATATACCCCCCCAGCACTGTGACCTCTCTATATATCCCAGATACCCCCCAGCACTGTGACCTCTTTATATCCCAGATCTCGAGATACGCCGCGTAAGTGTATATGTGCGCCGTCGTATCTGTGCGCTGTGCCCACAGAACTAGATATGCCTGAAAATAGGCTTCCTACAACCGACGCAAGTTTCCTACGCCGTCGTATCGTGGGCGCATATTTACGCTGGCCGCAAGGGGCGCTCCCATTGATTTACGATTCGAATATGCAAATGAGTGAGATACGCCGATTCACGAACATACTTGCGCCCGGCACATTAATATACGCGGTTTACGTAAGGCTTACGTCCAGCGTATAGTTATTCCCCATCTGAGGCGCAACTCATGCAAAGGTATGGACCAGGGAACAGCTGTCGTATTTTACGTCGTTTACGTAGTAGTACGTGAATAGGGCTGGGCGTAGGTTACGTTCACGTCGTAGGCAGTGATTCGACATATCTTAGGGAGTATTTTCGACGTGATTCTTAGAATGCGCACTGGGATGCGTCCACGGTACGGCGCATGCGCCGTTCGTTCGGCCCATCATTTGCATGGGGTCACGCTTCATTTAAATGGAGCACGCCCACTTCCACCTACTTTGAATTAGGCCGGCTTACGCCTACGAATTTACGTTACGCCGGCGCAACATTGGGAGCATTTGCTTTGTGAATTCCATGCTTGCCTCTCAGCGTTGCGTCGGCGTAGCGTAAAAGAGATACGCTACGGCGGCATATCTATGCGCCGATGTATGTGAATCCGGGCCATAATCTTTTGCCGCGTACACACGGTCGGGATTTTCAACAAGAAAAGTTCGATGTGAGCTTTTGGTCGAAAATTCCGACTGTGTGCAGGCCCCATCGGACTTTTTCTGTTGGAATTTCCGACAGCAAAAATTTGAGAGCTGGTTCTCAAATTTTCAGACGGGAAAGGTTCTTGTCGAAAATTCTGATCGTCTGTATGCAATTCCGATGAGCAAAAAAAACATGCATGCTCGGAATCATTGAACTTCATTTTTCTTGGCTCGTTGTAGTGTTGTACGTCACCGTGTTCTTGACGGTCGGAATTTTGTGTGACCGTGTGTATGTAACACAAGTTTGAGCCAAAATTCCGTGTGAAAAAAATCCACAATTTTCTTCTCGGAATTTCCGATCGTGTGTACGCGGCATTACAGTTACGGTGGTGGAGGTAAATAAAATGAATATTTTGTGTTATGTTACTTTTCTCCTGAACTACTCAAATGTTGCCTTTCTTTTATTATATTGTTTTATTTCTTGATAAATGTATATGTGTGCGGGTATTGCAACAAATGTTATTATCCTTAAATTAAGTAACAGATTATACAGTTACAGTAACCTCTCAGCTCGGAGTGAAAACAAGAGAACTATTTAATACTAAACGGATGTTACCCCTCCCTTGTACTCACTCCAAAACCCCCTCCACCAAAGAAAGCCCCTGTGAATTTGAGTGGAGGACCCTGTGCGTCTAAGTGTGCCACGAGGGTTCCATGCCAAGAACAGACGTCACAGGGGCGTGTAATAAGGGACTTATATATATATATATATATAGACTAAGCCAATCAAATGTGTTCATGTGAATGTCCTTTTGTCTATAAAGCTATGAGGAATAAAGGGTTTGGTCTCTCTACGGCTGGACACAGAAAGAAGCAGCTCTCCCTCTCAGTTTTCTGCAGGCTTTTACAATTCGGATCAACGGCAGAATGGGTTATGCCCTGAGGTTGTGTCAGGGGTCAATCCTTATCAATACAACTGGCCCCTTTGAGACCAATCATAATGCTGATGCGGCCCACAATGAAATTGAGTTTGACACCCCTGGTCTAGAAGCATTACTGATAGGACCCTGATCCCGGGACACAGACATTGGGGGACACCTGATTGCATAGCATGCCTGTGCCGGCAAACCTGGGATTGTTGGCAAGTACGTGAATGAATTATTAATCTACTGATAAATTCATTAGTTCCTCCTTCCTATTTTGTTAGCGGAAGGGGTAGGCTTACTGATGTAAATAATATACTATTTACATCGGTGATCACTCACCGATTGGTCTTCACAGCGATCACAAGGTACAGAGCCACTCCGATCGGCTCTGTACACAGCAACTGTGAACGGAGCCATTCAAGGAAAGTAATTCCTGCATTGCTGTTTATAAATGACACTAATAAGTGTCCAAAAACATCGGTTTAAAGATGTATGGCAGTCAGTGGCGGTTCGTCCATAGAGGGTGCTGGAGCGCCGCCCCCTCTGGCTCTCGCCCGCCACTGAGTCTAATAACATACATTCATGCATTGCATGAATGTATGTTATTGTTGCCAGCTGCCGCTGGTCTAATCAGAGATGGCCAGAAATTGAGCGCCAGCCACCTGAATAACGGCAGCTGGTTGGCTGTGCGGAAGTGCCTATCAGAGCCAGCGGCTCTGATAGGCTTTCCGAGTACAGCCCTCGGCTCCCGGATGTCTTATCCTTGGAACGCATGGGGGGTGTGTCCCTTGGATAAGACTGACAGCCGTCTCAGTCAATCAGGATCCCCGATTCTGGTTATCGGTAACCTGATTGGCTGAAGCGTCACCAAGGCGGGAGAAGACATCGAGGGACGTGGAAGGAGTAAGGTAAGTGCATTTTACAGGGCACAGCGGCGACAAAGGGCACAGTGGCATCAATGGGCACAGTGGCGACAAAGGACACACTGGCAACAATTAAAGGGCACAGTGGTGACAATTGGCACAGTGGCGACAATTGAGGGGCACAGTGGCTGCGTTTGATGGCATGGCACAGTGGTGACAATTGATGGCACAGTGGCTGCATTTGATGGCATGGCACAGTGGCTGCGTTTGATGGCATGGCACAGTGGTGCGAATTGATGGCATAGTTACTGCATTTGATGGCATGGCACAGTGGTGATAATTGATGGCACAGTGGCTGCGTTTGATGGCATGGCACAGTGGTGACAATTGATGGCACAGTGGCTGCGTTGCATGGCACAGTGGTGACAATTGATGGCACAGTGACTGTGTTTGATGGCATGGCAGAGTGGTGACAATTGATGGCACAGTGGCTGCGTTTGATGGCATGGCACAGTGGTGACAATTGATGGCACAGTGGCTGCATTTGATGGCATGGCACAGTGACTGCGTTTGATGGCATGGCACAGTGGTGCGAATTGATGGCATAGTTACTGCATTTGATGGCATGGCACAGTGGCTGAGTTTGATGGCATGGCACAGTGGTGACAATTGATGGCACAGTGGCTGCGTGTGATGGCATGGCACAGTGGTGACAATTGATGGCACAGTGGCTGCGTGTGATGGCATGGCACAGTGGTGACAATTGATGGCACAGTGGCTGCATTTGATGGCATGGCACAGTGGCTGCGTTTGATGGCATGGCACAGTGACTGCGTTTGATGGCATGGCACAGTGGTGCAAATTGATGGCATAGTGACTGCATTTGATGGCATGGCACAGTGGCTGCGTTTGATGGCATGGCACAGTGGTGACAATTGATGGCACAGTGGCTGCATTTGATGGGCACAGTGAGGCTGCAATTTTTTTTTCTTTCTTTTTTTTCGTTTGCGCCCCCCCCCCCCCCCCCCAAATTTTGAGCACCAGCCGCCACTGATGGCAGTAGATAAGTGGTTAAGCGACCAAATCCCTTTAATGTTTTTAAAGTGTAATTCCTGCCAAATTCCAGCCAGGGTTTTTACTGCTCTTGGTGTCCCTGTTGTAGAGAATTACCCCGCTGGGACAGGAAGTCACTACAATCTTCTATACAGACAGCAGTAAAAGAAAGGCGATTATATACACGTTTGTGTCCTTACGGAGATCTCTACTCACAGGGACAGGAAGTGAGGGAAATCCTCTCCTATTGTGTACACAGACAGCAATAAAACCTGACACAGCCTCCATCCCTAACGCACCACTGTGCCTGTCCGGAGCCCAGCTTTAATGTTGTGGCTGGATAAGAGCTGTAATTGCTGGTTACATAATGCAGGAAGTTGCCTCCTTTCCTATTTTTGGGTTGTGGAATGAAATGACAAGCAGCTGATTATATGAAAACATGGAGTTTCCTGCGAGGGTGACAGCGACACCATGCAGGGAGAAGAGCGCCGTTCTGGGACTTGTTATTGGAAACGCCAATCTGCTTCCATTTGTTATTTTTTGTTTAATAGGAAAATCGATCCTAAAACCTTTGTTGTCTCGCAGTTAACATGGCTCTACCAATAAAGCTGAATTTAGGGAACAAAAACATTCTTTTAAACATTTACCTTAAGGCCCCTTTCACACTGGGTCGGTGGGTGCGTCGGCAGTAAAGCGCCAATATTTTTAGCGGCGCTTTACGTCAATTTCGCGGTGCTATTCGGCCGCTAGCGGGGCGATTTTTAACCCCTGCTAGTTGCCAAAAAAAGGTTGAAACCACCCGCAGTAGATACGCCGTCGTAACTCGGAATCTACGCCGTCGTAAATTTAAGCGTATTCTGGAAACCAGATACGCTTAAATTAGGCTAAGATACGAGCGGCGTAAGTCTCCTACGCCGTCGTATCTTAGGGTGCATATTTACGCTGGCCGCTAGGTGGCGCTTCCGTTGATTTCAGCGTATAATATGCAAATGAGCTGGATACGCCGATTCAGAAACGTACGTGCGCCTGGCGGATTTTTTTACGTCGTTTGCGTAAGGCTTTTTCCGGCGTAACATTTCTCCTGCTATATGAGGCATAGCCAATGTTAAGTATGGACGTCGTTCCCGCGTCGAATTTTGAAAATTTTACGTCGTTTGCGTAAGTCGTTCGCGAATAGGGCTTTGCGTAAATTACGTTCACGTCGAAAGCATTGACTATTTGCGACGTGATTAGGAGCATGCGCACTGGGATACGTTCACGGCAGGCGCTGTTCGTGAGAAACGTCATTTACGTGGGGTCATGTTTTATTTACATAAAACACGCCCACCTCTTGACAATTTGAATTCGGCGCGCTTACACCGGCAGATTTACGCTACGCTGCCGCAACTTACGTAGCAAGTGCTTTGTGAATACTGCACTTGCCTCTTTAAATTGTGGCGGCGTAGCGTAAATAACATCCGTTACGCCCGCACAAATTTACGTCGCCGTACCACACCGTTGTCATTTTGCTTGTGGACATTGTGAAGCCCACAAGCACTTCCTGGAAGTCTTGGATGGGGAGTGATAATTGGGTAATGATGACACAAATTTCCCAGGAGCATTAGAGGGAGATGATGTCAGGATCCTAGTTGATTCCAAAGGCAGATTCGTGGGACTGCATAGCAACAGGCATTTCCAGATGACTAAAACATATTTTTTTTTAGACCTGGGATGGAAACTCCACTTTAACATCCTGCTAGTGCCCTCTGAGCTTTCACACTGGACAGACCGCAGCGGCTCTTTCAGGGCGCTTTGCAGGCGCTATTTTTAGCATTATAACGCCTGCAAAGCGCCTCAGTGGGAAAGGGGTCTAATAGCGGAAAGGATAAAAATCCACTTTGTGGGCACCAAATGCCTTTGCCAGCCTCGGTACCGTGCATCTGGAAAGTATTCACAGCACTTCACTTTTTCCACATTTTGTTATGTTAAAGCCTTATTCCAAAATGGATTAAATTCATAATTTTCTGCAAAATCCTACAAACAATACCCCATAATGACAACGTGAAAGAAGTTCGTTTTGAAATCTTTGCAAATTTATAAAAATAAAAATAAAAATCCCATGTACATAAGTATTCACAGCCTTTGCCGTGGCACTCGATAATTTAGCTCAGGTGCCTCCTGTTTCCACGGATCATCCTTGAGATGTTTCTACAACTTGATTGGAGTCCACCTGTAGTAAATGTAGTGGGTTGGATATGATTTGGAAAGGCACACACCTGTCTATATAAGGCCCCACAGTTAACAGTGCATGTCAGAGCACAAACCAAGCCATGAAGTCCAAGGAATTGTCTGTAGACCTCTGAGACAGGATTGTATGGAGACACAGATCTGGGGAAGGGTACAGAAAAAATTCTGCAGCATTGAAGGTCCCAATGAGCACAGTGGCCTCATCATCCATAAAAGGAAGAAGTTTGGAACCACCAGGACTCTTCCTAGAGCGGACCCCTCAGCCAAACCGAGCGATCGGGGGAGAAGGGCTGTTGTCAGGGGGGTGACCAAGAACCTAATTGTCACTCTGACAGAGCGAAAAGCATTTCTCTGTGGAGAGAGTAGAACCTTCCAGAAGAACAACCATCTCTGCAGCACGCCACCAATCAGGCCTGTATAGTAGAGTGGCCAGACGGAAGCCACTCCTCAGTAAAAGGCACATGACAGCCCACCTTGAGTTTGCCAAAAGGCACCTGAGGAACTCTCGGACCATGAGAAACAAAATTCTCTGGTCTGATGAATCAAAGATTGAACTCTTTGGACTGAATGGGAAGCGTCGTGTCTGGAGGAAACCGTTCATCACCTGGCCAATAACATCCCTACAGTGAAGCATGGTGGTGGCAGTATCCTGCTGTGGGGATTTTTTTTTAGCCAGCAGGAACTGTGAGACTAGTCAGGATCGAGGGAAAGATGAATGCAACAATGTACAGAGACACCTTTGATAAAAACCTACTCCAGAGCGCTCTGGACCTCAGACTGGGGAGAAGGTTCATCTTCCAACAGGACAACGACCCTAAGCACACAGCCAAGATAACAAAGGAGTGGCTATGGACCAACTCTTTGAATGTCCTTCAGTGGCCCAAATGGCTGTGCACTGACACTCTCCATCCAACCTGATCGTGGGAGGTCCTGCAAAGAAGAATGGGAGAAACTTCCCAAAAATAGGTGTGCCGAGCTTGTAGCATCATACTCCTAAAAGACTTGAGGCTGTAATTGGTGCCAAAGGTGCTTCAACAAAGTACTGAGAAAAGGCTGTGAATACTTATGTACATGGGATTTACTTTCTTTTCTTAATTTTTAATACATTTGCAAAGATTTCAAACAAACTTCTTTCGTGTTGTCATTATGGGGTATTGTTTGTAGAATTTTAAGGACAATAATGAATTTAATCCATTTTGGAATAAGGCTGTAACATAACAAAATGTGGAAAAAGTGAATACTTTCCGGATACACTGCACTACCTTGTAAAAGTAGTAGTGACATCATCACTGTGCTGCACATAGCCTAAGCAGAGCCATGGGAGGGACCCAGCAGGCTCCACCCACTACAGGCGGCCTACAGAGAACTACAGGAGGGGGCGGATACAAGACCAGTCCCCCTGCACAAGAAGAGAGAGCAGCAGTGACCGGTCTTTATACAAGTAGCTTCTGCACAGAGGTAACGTTAACATATTTAGAGTAGATGTATATTCTTTGTGGTTTTTGGGGAATATACTGTATTTAAATTTAAAGTTTTTTCATCTTTACCCAGATAAATATTTTGTTCATATCTGTCTGGAGGTCAGCTTTAGCATTTTTCTAAGGCCCCTTTCACATTGGGACGTTTTTCATGCGGTACAGCGCTAAAAATAGCGCTGCTATATCGCATGAAAAATCATGCCCTGTACTCTTCAATGTGAAAGCCCGAAGGCTTTCACATTGAAGCGATGCGCTAGCAGGAACGCTCCAAAAGTTCTGCTAGCTGCATCTTTACCGCGGTATAGGAGCGGTGTGTTCACCGCTCCTATACCGCGCCTTCCCATTGAAATCAATGGGAAAGCGCGGTAATACCGCTGTAATACCGCCGCAACGCGGGCGGTATTAACCCTTTTTCGGCCGCTAGCGGGGGTTAAAACATCACCGCTAGCGGCCGAATATCGCGGTAAACACGATGGTATAGCCGCGCTACAAATAGCGCGGCTATACCGTCACCGCGGCTGACGCTTCAGTGTGAAGCCAGCCTAAGTGTGAGAGAATTATCTGTTAACCACAATCTGCAGTTGCCAACTGTCACAGGCACTCCATCATCTGCATTCTGCAAGCGGACGCTATCAGATGGCCGTCTCCCGGCCCTGCCTGGCTGATGTATAATCAATAGCTGGATCCTTTTTTATATGCAAGGCAGCAGGAGATCATGACTATAAAACACGAAACGCAGTTTGGGCAGCTTTGGCGTTTAAGTAGCTAAGCGGAGGCTTTAGACGGTGGCCGAGGGTCATGGACGGGGTGTCCCTGCGGATAAACAGCAGCTGTCCGGATTAGAAGTACAATCTCACACCCTGACACATGTGGGAATTGGATCCAGAGCTCTGCGCTGCAGGGGACTTTCCAACCCCAGATGACCAGATGAGTAATGCCAGGACCACCATATCACACAGCCAGGCTTATTGAATAGGGCAAAGAAGAAAAACACCTTTCTGTTAACGTATCCCCCCAACCTTTTTAAAACTGATAACATCAATGCAATCTAAAGTTAAAAAACATTTAAACTTGGTAATAGTTCAATTTTCCAGTCTTCATGTTCCCCCTGCAAATAGGAAAGCCATTGGTACATGTGCCCTACAAGATCTGGCAATTCGCAAATGAGATCTCTCTGGAAGGCACTGGTGATGTAGCCTTCCCAGGGGGCACCTGTAAAGCCCTGCCTATATCACTAGTGCCTTGTACAGCAGCGGAGCCGCATGCGAATGTGTAACAGACGTGTACAAACATCAGCACACACTTTTTTTTCCCCAGTACAACCCCCCTCCCCCAGTACAGACCCCTCAATGAAGACACTCCTCCACCCCAATGCAGACACCCTTCCACTCCAGTACAGACCCCTCAGTATACAGACCAACCCTCTCCCTAGTAAAGACCCTTCATTGCAGACACCCATCCACCCCAGTACAGACCAACCCTCGTCCCAGTACAACTCCCCCCTCCTTCCCCCAGTAGAGACCCCTCAATGCAGACACCCATCCAGCCTAGTACAGACCAACCCTCTTCCCAGTACAACTCCCCCCCCCACCCCCAATGCAGACACCCCTCCACCCCAGTACAGACTGACCCTGCCTAGTACAGACCTCTAAATACAGACGGCCATCCACCCCAGTACAGACCAACCCTCTTCCTAGTACAACGCCACCCCCCTCCTGTACATACCCCTCAATGCAGACACCCCTCCACCCCAGTACAGACTGACCCTCCCCAGTACAGACCCCTCAATGGAAACACCCACCCCAGTACAGACCCCCTTTAGTACAGACTAACCCTCTTTCCAGTACAACTCCACCCCCCGTAAGACCCCCCCCCAATGCAGACACCACTCCACCCCAGTACAGACTGACCCTCCCTCTTACAGACCCCTCAATGCAGACACCCATGCACCCCAGTACAGACCAACTCTCTTCCCAGAACAACAACCCCCCCCCCCCCACCCATTACCCCAGTACAGACCCCTCAACACAGACATCCTTCCACCCCATTATAAAACTGACCATCCTCAGCACAGACCCCTCAATGCAGACACCCCTCCACCCTGGTACAGACTGACCTTCTCTAGTACAGACCCCTCAATGGAGACACCTATCCACCCTTGTATAGACCCCTCAGTACAGACCAACCCTCTTCCCAGTACAACTCCACCCCCCCTGTACAGACCCCTCAATACAGACACCCCTCCACCCCAGTAAAGACTGACCCTTCCCAGTACAAGCCCCTCAATGCAAAGACTGACCCTCCCCAGTACAAGCCGCTCAATGCAAACACCCATCCACCCTAGTACAGACCCCTCAGTAGACCAACCCTCTTCCCAGTACAACTCCAACCCCCCCCGTACAGACCCCTCAATGCAGACACCCCTTCACCGCAGTACAACTCCCTCCCCTTCCCCCAGTACAGACCCCTCAATGGATCCCCTTTCAGGGGTAAAGTTAAGTTCTCTCGGCTCTCTTATATGGCTAAAGCGGCTTCCAGTGGCTGTCCTGCTGCTGTCAGAAAAGCACGGTGTCCTGACTCTCTAGGGGTGCTGTGTCTGCCCTGCAGATGCGTGTATACATAAGCCTGTGGGGCAGGGAATTCCTTGGCTACAGGCAATTGGCCCATTACAGATGACAGCTTCCTGGTAGGCTCAGCCATGTTGGTTCAGAAGAGCATCTGAACATGCCCAAGCTAATCTGTACTGCCCAGTCTGCTGCCTTCCATCCCCAGAGTGTGCATGGCAGAATGAAAAAAGCTGCCCAATTATCTGTATCCTATAGGGCTATAAGACTGGTTGGTTATCTGTGTGCAGTCAGAGCGCCAACCGCGGAATCTGTGCTGGCCAATATAAAACTGAACACCTAAAATCATTGGGCTAGATTCAGGTACCTTTTGCGCTTTTTTTTTACGGAGGCGCAGGGCAGCGTTTTTGCCCTGCGCCCCTGCAATTTTTCGGCGCTACCCGCAATTCACGGAGCAGTAGCTCCGTAAATTGCGTGTGCGCTCCGGCAAAATGCCCGGCGTAAGCGTGCACAATTTAAATGATCCCGTAGGGGCGGGAATCATTTAAATTAGGCGCGTTCCCGCGCAGAGCGTAGAGCGCATGCTCCGTCGGGAAACTTTCCCGACGTGCATTGCAGTAAATGACGTCGCAAGGACGTCATTTGCTTCAAAGTGAACGGCGTCCAGCGCCATTCACGATTCACTTACGCAAACTACGTAAATTTTAAATTTCGCGACGCGGGAACGACGGGTATACGTAACATTGGCTGCCCCTGCTAATAGCAGGGACAGCCTTACGCGAAAACCGCCGTACGCAAACGACGTAATTTGCATACTATACGCAGAGCACAACGGTAACGCCACCTAGCGGCCATCGCAAGAATGCAGCCTAAGATATGCGGGCATAAGAGCCTTATGCCACGCATATCTTAGGCTGCAGTCGGCGTAACGAGGTTCCTGAATCGGGAGCATTCGTTACGCCGGCGCAAGTAAGCAATTGCGTTGCATAACTATGGTTACGCAGGCGCAATTGCTCTCTGAATCCGGGCCAGTGAAGATTAAATATTCTACTCTTTGCTGTGATTGGTCCTTCTCCAGTTCTGCAGAGCTGTGAGATGTCTTTTTTTGCTACTTTACAGGAACAAATTGGTTAAATTGTTCAGCGTCAACTGAAATCTGTTTTATTAAAGTTTGAGCGTTACTTGTGAAAAGCCCGGCGACTATTGACTGCTTCTGGAGCCCGGATCTCGGGGGCCCCCTGGGGGGCTCAGCGTTTTGTGATCTGCACAGACCTGAATGCACAGGCAGCAGCTGAATTGTAAGACGTTGTTACCATGACAACCACATAAAGCATCATTCATTTTCCTTCAGCTTATCCTTTTTTTTTTTTTTCAAAGGAAAACTTTAAACGGGTCCAACCGTCAGTCAGTGACTCAGCGCAGAGCATTGTTAATGGAAAACTGGGGCGAAATAGAATTCTCTGCTTCCTGAGGAATAACGGCTTAATTAGCAGATCCAAAAACAAGGCGCCGGATATTTCTCAGTATTGTACTATTCTACTTATATATTTTTTGGTTTGTATTTCCCTTTTTATTGGTTGAACTAGATGGACATGTGTTTTTTTTTTTGTCCAACCAAACTACCGGTATGTAAAGTATACTTCAGCTCCACGTTCTGTTGCCTGCCACAAATTAAAATTAAAAATTTATATAAAAATTAAAAATTATTGTGGATATTTATATATTTTTTTAGGGCTGTGGAAATTAAAGATTAATTCCTTGATTAATCGTTAATTCTTTTGATCGGTACTAGTGGTGCAACGGATCGTAAATGATCTGTGATCCAAACGGGTCACCATATGCGGATCGGCACACCACGTGATCCGCAGAGCTCCGCTGCTGCCTCGGCCATAGGAAAGGACGCGGCTTTGGCCTAGCTCCCGGAGTGGCGGCCATTTTGGTCCACCGGTGGCAGCCTAGAGCGGCGCGCTGACGTCATCACCCGGCCTCAACTGCTCTTGTTCAACCGGCTTCTCTGGTAAGACTAAGCAAGCACTAATCTTCCTATACAGTGGGGGAGATGTCTGTGGATATTACAGTGGGGGAGATGTCTGTGGATATTACAGTGGGGGGAGATGTCTGTGGATATTACAGTGGGGGGAGATGTCTGTGGATATTACAGTGGGGGGGAGATGTCTGTGGATATTACAGTGGGGGAGATGTCTGTGGATATTACAGTGGGGGGGAGATGTCTGTGGATATTACAGTGGGGGGGAGATGTCTGTGGATATTACAGTGGGGGGAGATGTCTGTGGATATTACAGTGGGGGAGATGTCTGTGGATATTACAGTGGGGGAGATGTCTGTGGATATTAGTGGGGGAGGGGTCTGTGGATATTACAGTGGGGGGAGAGGTCTGTGGATATTACAGTGGGGGGAGAGGTCTGTGGATATTACAGTGGGGGGGAGATGTCTGTGGATATTACAGTGGGGGGAGATGACGTGGATATTACAGTGGGGGGAGATGTCTGTGGATATTACAGTGGGGGAGATGTCTGTGGATATTACAGTGGGGGAGATGTCTGTGGATATTACAGTGGGGGGAGATGTCTGTGGATATTAGTGGGGGGGAGATGTCTGTGGATATTAGTGGGGGGAGATGTCTGTGGATATTAGTGGGGGGAGATGTCTGTGGATATTACAGTGGGGGAGATGTCTGTGGATATTACAGTGGGGGAGATGTCTGTGGATATTACAGTGGGGGGAGATGTATGTGGATATTACAGTGGGGGGAGATGTATGTGGATATTACAGTGGGGGGAGATGTCTGTGGATATTACAGTGGGGGGAGATGTCTGTGGATATTACAGTGGGGGGAGATGACGTGGATATTACAGTGGGGGGAGATTTCTGTGGATATTACAGTGGGGGGAGATGTCTGTGGATATTACAGTGGGGGGAGATGACATGGATATTACAGTGGGGGGAGATGACATGGATATTACAGTGGGGGAGATGTCTGTGGATATTACAGCGGGGGAGATGTCTGTGGATATTACAGTGGGGGGAGATGTCTGTGGATATTACAGTGGGGGGAGATGTCTGTGGATATTACAGTGGGGGGAGATGTCTGTGGATATTACAGTGGGGGAGATGTCTGTGGATATTACAGTGGGGGGAGATGTCTGTGGATATTACAGTGGGGGGAGATGTCTGTGGATATTACAGTGGGGGAGATGTATGTGGATATTACAGTGGGGAGATGTCTGTGGATATTACAGTGGGGGGAGATGTCTGTGGATATTACAGTGGGGGGAGATGACGTGGATATTACAGTGGGGGGAGATGTCTGTGGATATTACAGTGGGGGAGATGTCTGTGGATATTACAGTGGGGAGGAGATGTCTGTGGATATTACAGTGGGGGGAGATGTCTGTGGATATTACAGTGGGGGGAGATGTCTGTGGATATTACAGTGGGGAGATGTCTGTGGATATTACAGTGGGGGGAGATGTCTGTGGATATTACAGTAGGGACTATACATGGTGGTGATCCGAAAAATGTATGTGCGTTATAATTAATCAAAATTAGTTGATTAATCAATTTAAAAAAAATGGATGAATCGAACACCAAAATTTTAATCAGTAACAGCCCTTAATTTTTTTGCTTGAATATAGTTGGTTTATTATTATTTTATAGCACTCATGCTTTAGGGATGTATCGCCACTCGATTGCCGGTTTCATATCGTAAGACAACTTATATCCTTCTTTGCTGGCATTTTCCATATTGCTTGTGGGCACGTGAAGCCCACAAGCACTATCTTCTGGAACACGGTGCAGCTGAGCGACCAGCTCGAGTTCACGGGGCCCGCAGGCACACTCTGCAAGGCGGCAAATTCAAAGGGACGTACCTGTACGTCCCATTTGCCTGCCTGTGCCATTCTGCCGAGGTTGCAATTTTTCGGATGGCCGCTAGGTGGCGCTTCCATTGCGGTCGGCGTAGAATATGTAAATGAGTTTGTACAACGATTCAAGAACGTACGCCCGGCCACCGCAGTCGTTTTACGCCGTTTTCTTAAGGCCTTAGGAGGCCTAAAGTTATTCCACCTATTAGGTGGAATAACAATGTTAAAGTATGGCCGCCGTTCCCGCCGCAAGATTCAAAATTTTAACGTCGTTTGCGCAAGTCTTCCACAAATTGGGATTTACGTCGTTTACGTCCACGTTGAAATCAATAGGCCCGTGCGGCGTACGTAACCGAAATGCACACTGGGAAATGTAGTCGCCCGGCGCATGTGCAGTGACAAAAAAACGGCAAAAACGTGAGGTCAAGCCTCATTACCATTAAACACGCCCCCCCCCAACCCATTTGAATTAGGCGCCCTTACGCCCGCCGCATTTACACTACGCCGCCCTAAGTAAGGAGGCAAGTACTTTGTGAATCATGTACTTGCCTCTCTTACTTAAGGCGGCGTAGTGTAAACACGCTAGGCTACGCCGACCTAGTTTTGCGCGCCCCTACCTGAATCTACCCATTGGTGTTTAAAAAATAAAACCATTTTTTTTTTTTTTTTTACAGTTTATTTTACAGAAATGTGACAATTAGTTGACACACACATGTATAAAGACAACTGCAGTGAAAAAGACATGAAAGATAGTAAAATTCAAAAAATTACCATTTTATAACAGATGACAGTTTAAACAAAAAGGGGGGGGGGGAAAGGGAGAAACATTTGAATACATCTCCAAAGGCAAAGGGTTTATACGAAATTCTGTGTAGCTTTTACTCTTGAAAAACACAAGCGGATGGGGTATTTGTATTCATCCTAATTTTAAAAACATTTCCTTTTTACTTGTTTTACTAATTACATCACAGAATTAGAAACTTTTTTTTTTTTTTTAGATATTTACAAAAGGCAGAAATTACGAATTTCCGCTACAAATTTGGAAACAAAATCACTGGTATAAAGTAGGATATTATTTAAAAAGTTGACACATTAAAAAAAAAAATGCAGAAAAATGATGAAAATGTAAGAAAAACATAAAAACAAGTATTTACATTCGAAATGTTATTCCCCCGCCCCCGTCTATTGCATGCATGGAGTCCCTATACGTAGGCCTGCACGAGAATAAATAGGTCTGTCATACAGTTACGTATAGCTACTCGTTCCCACCCAAAACATTGCACTTTGTATGAAGCTGCTGGTTGAATTATAACATCATGTGTGTGTGCTTAAAGAAAACAAACGACTTAAAAAATAAAATAAAAAAGGTAGAAAAAAAAATAATTAAAAAAACAAAAATCCTAAATAAAATAAATAAATATACTATACATGGTGGTTGGTGTCCCAGATAATTAACTTGTGTGCTTAATAACAATTCCATTTTTATTTGTTATTTTGAAGTTGGTCTTTTGATGATGGGATGTTGAGGGCCATGCTTATGGATGAACGTGGGTCTGGATTGCCACAGCTTGACTGCTGCTTCATGTATGGCCCTCAATCTCCTCTACCGGAATGTGGGTTGTCATACATGTACACCAGTGCCTGCAGCCTATTTTGGCGCACACAGATTGCACAGGGGCTGTTGTATTTCTCTACAAGTGTTTGGCAGTAATGACCCTACTCTTGAGTGTTCATGACAACCAGTGTTGTGCATGTGGACTGTCCTGCAATGGTTATAAGGTGTCAGAACACTGGCGGTCAAGCTGCACCTCATTCATTCAGGTACATTAGCCCCTATGGTTCTCAAATGTCAGGTTCATGCGTTTCTTTTGCTTAGCTGAAGAAAGATAATAGTACCTTGGGGTCACTACAACCCAAGGCAACACTGCTTCCCAGTGGCCTCCGTGAAATGTCCCAGGGCAGCAACACCTACCTGTGATGTCCCAGGGCAGCAGTGGTCTCCCAGTAATGTCCCAGGGCAGCAATGGTCTCCCAGTAATGTCCCAGGGCAGCAGTGGTCTCCCAATAATGTCCCAGGGCAGCAGTGGTCTCCCAGTAATGTCCCAGGGCAGCAGTGGTCTCCCAGTAATGTCCCAGGGCAGCAGTGGTCTCCCAATAATGTCCCAGGGCAGCAGTGGTCTCCCAGTAATGTCCCAGGGCAGCAGTGGTCTCCCAATAATGTCCCAGGGCAGCAGTGGTCTCCCAGTAATGTCCCAGGGCAGCAGTAATCTCCCAGTAATGTCCCAGGGCATCAGTGGTCTCCCAGTAATGTCCCAGGGCAGCAGTGGTCTCCCAGTAATGTCCCAGGGCAGCAGTGGTCTCCCAGTAATGTCCCAGGGCAGCAGTGGTCTCCCAGTAATGTCCCAGGGCAGCAGTGGTCTCCCAATAATGTCCCAGGGCAGCAGTGGTCTCCCAGTAATGTCCCAGGGCAGCAGTAATGTCCCAGGGCAGCAGTGGTCTCCCAGTAATGTCCCAGGGCAGCAGTGGTCTCCCAGTAATGTCCCAGGGCAGCAGTGGTCTCCCAGTAATGTCCCAGGGCAGCAGTGGTCTCCCAGTAATGTCCCAGGGCAGCAGTGGTCTCCCAATAATGTCCCAGGGCAGCAACGCCCATCTGTGATATCCCAGGACATAAGTGGCCTTCCTATAATATCCTAGGGCAGAAGTGCCACCCTGTAATATCCCAGGGGGGCTATGTCTATCTGTAATGTCCCAGGGCAGAAGTGGCCTCCCTGTGATATCCCAGGGCGGCAACCCCTATCTGTAATATCCCAGGGCAGCAGTGGTCTCCCTGTGATATCCCAGGGCAGCAACCCCCTATCTGTGTTATCCCAGGGCAACAGCGCCTATCTGTGATATCCCAGGGCAGCAGCGGCCTCCCTGCAATGTCCCAGGGCAGCAACCCCCTATCTGTAAAATCCAGGGGCAGCAATGGATCCCCTATAATACCCTAGGGCAAAATTGGCACCCTGTAATATCCCAGGGGGACAGTGTCTAAGTGTAATATCCAGGGCAGCAGTGCCTTCTTGTAATATCCCATTGACGCAGCACCCCTCCTCCCCCAGTATTCCAGGGGAAGAGCAAGGCCATAATGCAAATAACACAAAAAGGGAGTATAAAAAAAGAAAATGCTCTAAGTTAGCCCACTCCACTGTACGCACTGGACTAAATAAGCCCTGCCATATCACAGGGCATACAGTCTTTGATCCAGACTTGCCCTACAAAACTACCAGTAGGAATGGATACGTGACTGCCTCTATAGACACGAATGCCAGGATCATTACAGGCCAACTATAAATGAAACTGTATTTACTATATAAAATCCTATTACTATTAAGACCATGTGTATGGTGTATTCCCAACCAGCACTTTAATTGTCTCCAGATATATATATACAAATAATTTATAAGTAAACGTGGAGTAAATACAAACTTGTTGGTGTTCCTACAATATAGTATGCACTTTAATATAAATGTGTGTAGGTGAGTAAAATTATGAAAAAAAGATTTAATAGGCCAACTCATTTTGCACCATTTGTATATAAAGGTAAATTCTTCTCTTCTGTCTGGCGCCCTATCTGTCTGCTATGAACGAATGGGAAACAGATGAAATGATGGTTTTAGATCAGTTAGCTCCCAAATGGTAATTACAAACCCGTATTAATTTGATGTCAATACATGGGTGGAGAAAACTTTAGCCAACTACATTGTAAGTAAAACTTTTGAACAATTACAAACTTTAAAATAAATGCTACAAATTGTATTTAGTTAGGGCCCTTTCACACGTACGGACCGTATGTCCGCATTTTCATCCGTCCGTTGCGGATGAAAACGGGACATACATTGGTCCCTATGTGATTACAGGTGTCAGCGGATGACCATCCGCTGACACCCGTAATTGTCCGCCTCCGCAAAGATCCGCATTTGCGGACGGAAGAAAATCCTATTTTTCTTCCGTCTGCCGGATCGGATGAACACGGACATACGGTCCGTGTTCATCCGATCCCCCCATAGGGGAGAGCGGAGGAAACACAGGGCGGTCCCTGCACAGTGTGCGGGGACCGCCCTGTCAGCTGAGCGGGGATTTTACAGAGGATCCCCGCTGAGCTTTTGTGGACACACTGAGCGGATCATTACTGATCTGCCCCTGTGAAAGGGCCCTTACTATTTACATACAAATGTTCCAATGATTAACAACCAAAGACCTTAAAGGGGTTGTAAAGGAAAATGCAATCTATGCATTAAGGTGAAAAAACACTTGATGCTGCCGCCCCCCCCCCCCCCCCTGAGCCCCCGTTATACTTACCTTACCCCTCGAAAGTCCCGATACCCTCTTCGCTGCTCAGCCTGGCCGCTGATTGGCTAGAGCGGATGGATTGAGAGCAGCGCAGCCATTGGCTGGCGCTGCTGTCAATCACATCCAGTGACGCGCCGCGGCCCAGTGATACAGTGAGCGGCTATGGGCGCTCGCTGTATCACGGGAAAGCGCCCGTGCTTAGTGACCACCATGCGAGCTCTCGCATGACTGTGGTGACTAATTGTGGGGAGGACCAGAGACAGCCGCTGAGGGTCCCCAGAAGACGTGGATCGGGGGCAAAACGAACTGCACAGTGGAGGTAAGTATAACATGTTTGTTATTTAAAGAAAAAAAAAAATTCCTTTAGTAACCCTTTAATTTAATAAAACTAAATCGTACTTATCAAAGGTGTCTGAAGAAAGAATAGTTTTTGTTCCCATTGGCAGCCCAATTGGGTTCTAAATGGAATGGTCAGAATATAGAGAAGGGAATTGGCATTGATGATATCTGCAGGCCAGAGGTCACCATAGTCTGACATTTGGTCTATTACCTGCCTTGACTATACATTCTCCTGCTGCCAGACAGTGCAAGATCGACAAGGGTGACCTCCAACCCTCCAGATAAAGTGTAGGGTGCAGATAAAGTTGAAGTAAATCCATAGATTTAACAGGCTAAAAACAGTTACATTCCCAGCAGGTGTCGGGAATGTAACGGTCACATTGGTTGTGCTCTCAAACGATCCAATGGATGGTGTCCATAACTGATCACATGTGCAGCATCATGGCAGTTGAAGATCAAAACAGAGGCCAAGGTGGCAGATTCCTTGGCTGAAAACGATAGGAGGGTTTACTTCCACTTTAAGTCCGTTTTGGTTATCATAAAGATTTAGGGCCAGATCCACAAAGCAGTTATGCTGGCGTATCTAATGATACGCCGCGTAACTTCTAGGTTGCTCCGGCGTATCTTTGTTTTGTATCGACAAAACAAGATACGCCTGAAGCTGGGCTAGGTCCGACTGGTGTACGTCTTAGTACGCCGTCGGATCTAAGGTGCATATTTACGCTGGCCGCTAGGTGGCGCTTCCGTCGAATTCCGCGTCGAGTATGCAAATTTGCTAGATACGCCAATCCACAAACATACGTCCGGTGCATTTTTTTACGTAGTTTCCGTTCACGTCAAAAGCATTGGCTTGCTGCGGGTTAATTTGGAGCATGCGCACTGGGATACCCTCACGGACGGCGCATGCGCCGCAAAAAAAAAACGTAATTTACGCGGGGGCAAGACGTATTAACATAAAACACGCCCACAACTTAGATTTGAATTGCACGCCCTTACGCCAACACATTTACACTACGCCGCCGTAACTTACGGCACAAATTCTTTGTGGATACGGGAAATACGCTGTAAGTTACAGCGGCGTAGTGTATCTGAGGTACACTACGCCGGACTTACAAATGCGCCGCACTACGTGGATCTGGGCCTTAATACACATTCCTGCACAGGCTCAATCAGGACTGGTCCCCTTCAACTTTACCCCTCCCAAGGCATTATGGGAAAACAAATCTTGCTTCAGGAACTTTAAAGAAAATGGTCAATGGATCATAGATAGACCTGGGGCAATGAGTTCAACCAATCAGATTTGTAGCTTCTTCACGATGAGAAAACTGCCATTTTTTATATTGGTCATGAAAACCGGTCGTGTGTATGCTCCCTAGCAGTTTTATTGTGGAAAAAACTGCCCGCAAATGTTTTTAAACCAGCTCTTTTTTCTCGTCGTGTTTCACGTAATTCTTTTTCTCGTTGCGAAAAACGGTTGTGTGTATGCTTTTCCGAGGCGAAAAAAAAGGCGCATGCTCAGAATCAAGTATGAGACGGGAGCACTCGTTCCGGTAAAACTAGCGTTCGTAATATAGATAGCACATTCGTCACGCTGTAGCGGACTGAAAAGCACGAGGCTATAAAGCGCGAATCGTCTCTCACCAAACTTTTACTAACACGAGGATCAGCAAAAGCAGCCCAAAGGGTGGCGCCATTTGAAAGGAACTTCCCCTTTATAGTCCCGTCATACATGTACGTCAACGCGCTTTGGTTGGATGTTTTTTTTTGCATGAACGTGTGTATGCAAGTCAGGCTGGAGAGGAATCACGTTGTGAAAAACGATGGTGTGTACATGGCATGATTGGTTTAAGAGGTTTGCTGTACTTTGGCTTATTAAATAAAGGTCTCTGTGTAACAACACTAAAAATCAGGAAATGCCATTGAAGGCCAAATATTGGCAGTGATTTCAAGAAATCGAACAGTCCTAATAATGATAAAAATGATCCATGTAGTTCTTCCCCCTTTAAATTAGTGAAGAGGAGACTTATTTCTTATTGCTGTCAGCCTATAAAACTCTTATTACACAGTGCTATACACAAACTGGATAGATTTTAATATATAACTGCACATCTCAAGTGTTATGTAACTGCAACGTTGCTTACACAGCAGTCAGTGCTACATAGTTCTATATGTACATATCAGACAAAACATAACAGGAATTAAGGGAATCGGGGGCAATGGGAATCGGGGGCAATAGTGCCGGTGCAGGCTTGCAGTGTTAGGAGAGGAAGGGTGCATTGTAGCAGTCCAATTCTGTAAAAATTGGCATTAGAAGTGTCACTTTAAACTGCAATTTCTAGGCGATCTGCGCAGTGTAGCCTCCATACTGGGAGCTGGAGTATGTAGTGTCTGTTTAAAATGCCATTGCTAAAATGTGCGTAAACGGTGGAATTTTAAAGCCACAATATTATTATAGATTATGAGCTCAAAGTAGAAAATAAAGCAGTGCATACTATGGTATTGTGAGCTGGCATTGTTGTGAAGGGGAGCATGACATTGGTTCGTAAGCTGGTGTTGCTGTAAAGAGCACTGTGCATTATGGTATCGTAAGCTGGTGTTGCTGTAAAGAGCACTGTGCATTATGGTATCGTGAGCTGGTGTTGCTGTAATGAGCACTGCGAATTATGGTATCGTGAGCTGGTTAAGCACTGTGCATTATGGTATCGTGAGCCGATGTTGCTGTGATGAGCAGTGTGCACTATGGTATCGTGAGCTGGTTAAGCAGTGTGCCCTATATTGTGATCTGATGTTGCCGTGATGAGCAGTGTGCAGCATGGTATAACGAGCTGGTGTTGCCATGATTAACGGTGTGCACTATGGTATCATAGGCTGCACTGTAGTTTTAGTATACATTGCTGGATAAAGGGAGTGTGCACTATGGGTTCGTGAGCTGGTTAAGCAGTGTGCACTATGATATTGTGAGCTGGTGTTGTTGTGATGAGCATTGTGCACCATTGTATGAGCTGGTATTGCTGTGATAAGTGTGCACCATGATATTGTGAACTGGTGTTGCCATGATGGGCAGTGTTGCTCAATGGTATCGTAAGCTGGTCTTGACATGATTAGCGGTGTGCACTATGGTATCATAGGCTGCACTGTAGTTTTAGTATACATTGCTAGTGAAAGTAGTGTGCGCTGTGATAAGTGTGCACTATGCTATTGCCGCAAGCGGTTTTGTTTGCTCATATTCTTAGGCACTTGCACTGTGGCAGTTCCAGCATACATTGCTAGTGAAAGGAATGTACAGAGCGGCAGTGTGATCTACACTTACTGGCAGTTGCATACAAGTTGGCAGTGTAAGACTATTGCCAATAAAAGTGTAACAACTGTGGTGTGTGTTTTGACAATAGTGGAATGTGCTAAGTGGCAGTGTGACTTACAAGTACTCCTGTCACCAGTATCAGCTAGTCGTCTTACATTTTCTCTGCATACCCCAAGAGCATTCTCTATGCCAATGCCAACCAACTAGAGGCCCAAGTCTGGCCTCTTTTCATTCCCTGCGTCCCTGGGTTGAGAGAAGTGACTTATTCAAGATGGGCGGGAGCCAAAGCTCTAATCTGTATTTTAGGAGATGGATGCATGCGCCAAGTGGTACCCACTTATTACCTATATATGTAACCTAAGCTGATGTTGGTGACAGGTGCACTGTACTGGAAGGAGTGTACATGGTATACTTCAAAGTATCCAGGAGTTTCCTGGCTGGCAGCGTACACAGTTATTAGGAGTGAATAAAAGTGGCAGTATAAAAACATTTTAGTGGAAACTGCGGCAAGTTTTTGCGTAAACCAATTTGCTAAACCGGAGGAATGTGTTATCAGCAGAGGTCTACCAAGTACCAGGTGAAGTGTATTAGGTCAGCTGTGTGAAGAAGGCATTTTCCTGTAGAAGTGTAGGGAGCATTAATAAAGCACATGTCATTTACAGTGATAGTGGAGGATTGCAAGAAAAAAAATAACCGAGCCGACATATGCCAGCCCTGAACAATGGCTTTCAAGAACAAAATAAAGATATTCCTGGCATTACATAATTATTTGATAGCTGGGCAGTGTATGGAATATTAATAGATAATCACAGGGCACCTAAATGAAAGGAAACCCAGTTGGCCATGTTAGAAATATTCATCAGACCCTCCAAATGGTCCCAATAAACAAATAAAAGGGTGCAGAGGATCAAATTCCACAAACAGATCCTAATATGCCCTTAAAAAGTCTACCCATGGTCAGACAAATTCCCCACGACCATCATTCTATATGTACCTTCAACTGAAGTGGTTGTAATTAGAGACCAAGGTGGTTCCATCACTGACATCTTAAAGGGGTGGTTCACCCTAAAAACGACTTTTTTTTATTACACTGGCCCCCCACATTACAATACGATTAAGGCTATTATTTTTTTTATGCTGTACATACCTTTGTACAGCATATTCACCCGTGGCATCCGGCTTGCGAGTCCCGCGGGAGTGGGCGTTCCTAACATGACTGTGATTGACGTTTTGACCAAAAACGAGCTCCCCCCCGTCGCGTAAGCCGCGTCACGATTGGCGAAAGGAGCCGAACGGCGATGCGCATGCGCAGTATAGCGCCGACTCGCCGTTCGGCTCCTTTCGCCAACCGTGACGCGGCTTGCGCGACGGGGGGAGCTTGTTTTTGGTCAAACGTCAATCACAGACATGTTAGGAACGCCCACTCCCGCGGGACTCGCAAGCCGGATGCCACGGGTGAATATGCTGTACAAAGGTATGTACAGCATCAAAAAAAAAAATAATAGCCTTAATCGTATTGTAATGTGGGGGGCCAGTGTAATAAAAAAAAGTCGTTTTTAGGGTGAACCACCCCTTTAACAATTGCCAGCTGCCTGGTTGTCAGATGTATCACTGTCACAGAACAAATAACTTCAACTTGGCAATGGCAGCCCCCTGTTTAATTTGAGGCAGGTGCACTTTACAAGGGACACCACCCCCTGTTGTGACAGTGGGCTGTGGATCTTCTCCCCATACCCGATGTCACAATTAAAAAAAAAATTAAAAATAAACGCGTCTGTGTGGGGCTCTGGCCACCCGGCTGCCTCATTCATTTGCAGAGTTCTGTGAATGGGAGAACAACATCCGTCAGCCATTGACGGTTTGTAGTTCTCACTGAACTACCAGGGTGCTGAAGAACACTCCAGGTAGTTCATTAATCCTCCCTGTCATTCAGTAACTGCCTGAACAGAATACGGGCAGACAGCAGGAGCTTTGCTGATTGCAGGTGCAATGCTTTACAGGCTCATAATAAAAAAAAATCCCCCTTTTTTACCTGCAAAATGATGTGCATTTATTATTATTTTTTGAAGATGATGAACTCATCCTTTAAAATAGATCTCCAACCGATATTCTTATTTCAGTCTCAGGAGTAAAAATGTTTTTTTTTGCATTTTCTATGACCCCACTGGAAGGAGATTTCCTATTTTCCTGACCAAATCAGCAGAAAGTAGAGGAAAGCTAGAACCCCTGTTGCCTCGTACACACCTAGAGGATATCCACTGGAAACGGTCCGCCGGACCGTTTAAAGCGGATAAATCCTCTGGCGGATTTGGATCTGATGGCTGTACACACCATCAGATCGAAATCCGCGCGGAATACATCCGCGGTGACGTGTCGCGCTGTCGCCGTGACGATGACGCGGCGACGCTGGAAGGCCACTACTTCCACGCATGCGTCGAATCATTACGACGCATGCGAGCGGACGGATTGATCCGGTGAGTCTGTACAGACGACCGGATCAATCCGCTGGACACGATTCAAGCGGATAGATTTCTTAGCATGCTAAGAAATTTCTATCCGCTTGAAATCGATCGGCCCGACGAATCTCTGTGGAAAAATATCCGCTAGGCCGTACAGACGACCGGATTTGTCCGCTGGAACTGATCCGCGGATCAATCCCAGCGGATAGATCCGGTCGTCTGTACGAGGCCTGTTAGTTTTTATTGCTGTCTGTGTCTCTGCCGGAGCCTTTCCCTTGCTTCTTGTCCAGATGACAACACTGTCTTTGGGTGTCACCAGTAGTGAGAAGAGATCTTTCCAGACAGCAATAAAACAGGACACATGTTCTTATGCTCTCCACTTTATCCAAATAGTTAAAAAAAAAAAAAAAAGTTTCCAAAGTTTAACTCGCCAGATTCTACTAAGCAATGACTGTTCAGTTAATTAAAAATAAATGCGGGAAATATGGGACTGCCATTGTTGACCACCTGATAATGTTAGTTGCTGGGTTGTTGGCCAACTTCCTTCTGTACCTTGAGTTACTGACCTGAAACAAGAAAAAGTCCTTGGGCTAGATTCACGTTGCGCTTGTTCTTACGGCGGCGCAGCGTATCGTATTTACGCTACGCCGCCGTAACTTACAGGAGCACGTGCAGTATTCACAAAGCACTTGCTCCGTAAGCTGCGGCGACGTTACGTAAATGGGGCCGGCGTAAGCGCGCGTAATTCAAATGTGGACGTGTTTTATGTAAATCTATGATGACCTGACGTGGTGCGCCGTCCGTGGACATATCCCAGTGTGCATTGCTCCCAAGTACGGCGCAACGACGTATTGGTTTCGACGTGAACGTAAATTACGTCCAGCCCTATTCGCAAATGACTTACGCAAACTACGTAAAAAATTCAAATTTGGAAGCGGGAACGACGTCCATACTTTGGCTGCGCCTCCTAATAGCAGGAACAACCTTATGCCGAAAAAGCCTAATGTAAACAAATTGCGCCGGCCGTACGTACGTTTGTGAATCGGCATATCTAGGTAATTTGCATATTCTCCGCCGAAAACAACGGAAGCGCCCCTAGCGGCCAACGTAATATTGCACACAATTATACGCCGCCGCATTCAAGTCACGTCGGCGGAGGAAGCCTATTTTTTGAGCGTATCTGTCTTTGAGAATCGGCGTAACGATACGCCGGCGCAGATTTGAAATTACCGCGGCGTATCTGGAGATACGCCGCCGTAATAGCTACCTGAATCTAGCCCCTTATCTACATACCCGTTCGAATCAGTGACTCAAAGTACTGAAGTCAGAGGATCCGAATGACAGCCAGGCACCTGGCGTTTTCAAAGTTGCAGTAAGCACTGGGAGGCTTTGTTTTTCTTTTAGAGCAGGTCTCCTTTAAGTTATTGGGTTGGTGTGAATTGATTATTCTGTAAGCATTTGACCTACTGACAAGACATTTATATAACCAAACAATACATTGAAGGAAACTGTAAATAAAAGGCATAGAGGTCTCTAAAATTAAAAGGCAGAAGGTATTAAATAATAATAATAAAAAAAAAAACAGTGCATTTCAGTTTAAAAACCAATGTGCTGTTACAGCAAGAAAAATGACCATGTATATATTATTTACACTATATACACATTGCAAGTATCTTCAGCCAACTAAATATTCATATATACAGAATATTTGTATCTCGATCTCAGGCCAGGCTTTTCTACTGATGTTTTGGCATAGAGCGGGGATATGCAATTAGCGGACCACCATCATGCCTCTGGGTGCCATGCTTGTTGCTGTCAGAGTCTTGCTATGCTTCATGGGAGTTGTAGTTCTGCAACAGCTGGAGGTCCGCTAATTGCATATCCCTGGCATAGAGTTGCTCCGTTGGGCAATACTCCCAGAAGCCTTCAGTAACGTCTGGGTGACGTAAGCTAGAGACCAGCCAATGAATCGCCTTGCCTTTCTCGCTATCCATAATATTTCACTTCAGTCAGCCGTCTTGCTGGCTTACGCCCCAACATCTTCTACAGCTGATGTTGGTTTCAAGAACCACTACGCAGATAGCGTAGCGATTTTTGCTTTTTTTATTTATATAAATGCCCTAAAAAATTTAATTTCACTGCCCAATAAATAAAATGTATAAACTTTGGTCTAAATATTTCAAACAGATTAGACCATGGTCATTTCATTGTAAATTGGTTTGAACACTGTAAATAAAATAATTGATCAATCTATCTTTACATCTAGCTATTGCTACAGTCGGGATATTTAAACCCAAGCTACAGTTATAGTGCTAACACTGCAAGATTTAAGGGAGCCGTCCAACCAAAACTCATATTTTATTCTGGGTAGATATTTGCCAATGAAATCACTCATCTACAAGGGAAACCTCTCCATCATGGGTGCTCAACCTGTGGCTCTCCAGCTGTTGCGGAACTACAATTCCCATGAGGCATTGCAAGCCGCTGACAGGTACAAGCATGTCTCCCAAAGGCTGAGGCATTATGGGAATTGTAGTTTTGCAACAGCTGGAGAGCCACAGGTTGAGCACCCATGCAAGTCTCCATGGTCCCAACACCGGCGTCTATGGCAAAAGGTCCAACTCTCCCGTAGCAGGAAGAACAAGACTCCATAGCAAGGACAGCGAGCAGATCTCCGATCTGGAGTGATCTAGTCCACCAGTATCCACCCATAACTGAAATACAAGTCTCGGTCAGACTAATCCATTTACCATGAGATATAAGGGCTATGTAGCCATCTTGTGCAATAAGAGGAATGATTAAGAGCTTGGTTCAGAAAATGGGACACAACCGCGTCCAGTTATAAGCCCAAACAATTTACGACAGTGACGTTGTTTGTGCAATTGGCTCCTACTGACATACTGATACTGTTTACATACAGTATTCGGTGTGTTTAGTACCTACCGTAAGGTACACAAATTACTTTTAAGTGCTATTTTAGGAGCAGTAGGGCAGTGAAGTATGTTTTCAATGAAATAATATAAATTTGATACACTATGTACAGAAATGAGGGTATACACAAGTTATTCTGCAATGAACCGTCCTTCGGTGGAGGTTGGGTTTGGAGATATGACTTGGAATACAGGAGCAGAAGGTTGACCCTTTAGAATGATCCGCTTGCAGGTTTATCCTCGGGCCCCAACTCTAGGTGGAGCTGGCACTTGCTGTGGGATTGGCGTGAGTGGGGGCGGGACGGTCTGGAGAAGCAGGATGTTGCGGGGTGCGAGCTACAATTACAGGCAAAATCCTAAAAAAGGATAGAAAGGGGAAAAAAATTAAAAATAAGCAAAGAGGACTTGCAACAAACCATTTTCATTAAATTGACAACATAACAAAGTGACAGGTACTCTTAACAAGAATGAGTGTGAAATCATAAGCAATCCACTATTTATAGGGGGGAAAGCCCATAGCGAATGAGAAGTATGGAAGAAGTATTAGTCTCCTTAATCATGTAGGGACATGGGTACTCAACCTGTGGTCCTTCAGCTGTTGCAGAACTACAAGTCCCATGAGGCGTTGATAGGTACAAGCATGACTCCCAGAGGCATGATGGCAATTGTAGTTAGGCAACAGCTGGAGGGCCAAAGGTTGAGCACCCATTATGTAGGATATTTTGATGATCGAGTGGTAACCCAACATAAGTCTGAGTTACCACTTCAAGGATGGCCATAGACGTACCATATAGAATGAATAGTACATATAGGCCCAGATTCTCGTATCTCGGCGTAAAACTGCGGCGGCGTAACGTATGTCATTTACGTTACGCCGCCGCAAGTTTTACAGGCAAGTGCTTTATTCACAAAGAACTTGCCTGTAAAGTTGCGGCGGCGTAGCGTAAATCCCCCGGCGCAAGCCCGCCTAATTCAAATGAGCCGGGTAGGGGGCGTGGATCATTTAAATTAGGCGCGTTCCCGCGCCGAACGTAATGCGCATGCGCCGTCCCTGAAATTTCCCGACGTGCATTGCGCTAAATGACGTCATTAGGACGTCATTGGTTTCTACGTGAACGTAAATGGCGTCCAGCGCCATTCACGGACGACTTACGCAAACGACGTAAATTTTTACATTTCGACACGGGAACGACGGCCATACTTAACATTGGTTGCCCCTTATATAGCAGGGGTAACTTTACGCGTCGCAAATCTAACGTAAACGTCGTAACTTCACTGCGTCGACCGTGTGTACGTTTGGGAATTCGCATATTTTGCTAATTTGCATACTCGACGGGGAAAACGACGGAGGCGAAAAAAAAAAATTGCATTTAAGATCTGACAGCGTAAGAGCCTTACGCCTGTCAGATCTAATGGTTATCTATGCGTAACTGATTCTAAGAATCAGTCGCATAGATACGACGGCCCAGATTAGGACTTACGGCGGCGTACATTGCGCTGTCGTAAGCCCTTTCAGAATCTGGGCCATAATCTTTAGTATACCATTATATCTATTGTTAGCCCTGAAGCTCCTTGACTGGCAACTCCCTCACTACCAACTGATACTTAAAGTGGTTCTCAAGGTTCCATTTTGTTTTTCTTTTTAAATAACAAATTACTGTATATACTTGAGTATAAGCCGACCCGAATATAAGCCGAGGCACCTAATTTTACCACAAAAAAATGGGAAAACGTATTGACTCGAATAAGCCTAGGGTGTCCATGTGCATGCCTCACTGTGTCCATGTGCATGCCTCACTGTGCCCATGCCTAGACTTACGTTTAACATGGGAGGATATAGAAGGAGTGCCCGGCCGTAGGTCCCCTGGACAACAAACTTTGCACACTTATAGAGGAAGAGTGGGGCTATATGTGTGCCAAGTTTGGGGTCCAGGGGACCTACAGCCGACCCGGTACCGGGTCCCCAAAGTCCAGGAGATTAGGCGCAAAAAGGTGACTCGAGTATAAGCCGAGGGGGGCATTTTCAGCATAAAAGTGCTGAGAAACTCGGCTTCTACTCGAGTATATAAGGTATACTTGCCTTCTCTGTGCAATGGTTTTGCACAGAGCAGCCCTGATCCTCTTCTTTTTGAGCCCCCCACAGGCGGTCCTGGCTCCGCCCCCAACAAGTTTCCCCCAAAAGCAAGCCGCTTGCTATGGGGGCACTTGAGCAGGCTCGTTTTCCGATCCACGCTCCTGTGAACGGATATTGTCCATTCACACACAGAGCATGGCTTGGCCACACCCCGCTCTCATTTGCTCACTGGCTGTAACTGACAGCAGCAGGAGTCAATAGCTCCCACTGCTGTGTGAGCCAATGAGGAGACAGAGACCCGGGAGAGCTGCTGCTCTCATGCACATCGCTGGATGGAGATGAGGCTCAGGTAAGTATAAGGGGGAGCTGCACTCAGCAGTTTTTTTTACCTGAATGCATTAAGGAAAACACCTTCTAGCTTTAGAACCACTTTAAAGTGTTACTAAACCCACAACAGTAAAATCAGTCTGTACATGCAGTAAAGCGTGCTTGTTAAACTGACTGTGGAACCTAAGGGGTTATTCCTCTGTCTGATCCTGTCTTCTCTGTTCCTCCCTTTCTTCCACAGTCCCCCAAACCATCTCCTAAAAGTACAGAGCCTTGGGGACAAAATGCACATGCTTAGTTTGGTGTGTATTGCTTTTCAGAGTGAATGTGATCAGAACTGTCCAGAAAGAGGGTCAGGGTTCCTGCAGCCTATAGGACAGTCAGAGGAGAATGAACTCTTCCTTCAAGCTTTAACCAGACACTGATAGAAGCCACAAGACTGCTATATACTGCCAATTAAAAAAATACAAATATTTAGCAGCTTATATTTACCAAAACTATTGCATTTTCATGTTTGTGTACTGTGGGAGACCAGCTATGACTGCAGGGTCTTGGGTTTAATAACACTTATGCCTTGTACACACGATCGGAATTTCCGATGGGATAAAATCCGATGAAATTTTCCGTCAGAATTCCGTTCAAGCTGTCTTGCACACACATTGTCAGACCAAATTCCGACCGTCCAAAACGCGGTGACATAAAACACTACGACGAGCCGAGAAAAATTAAGTACAATGCTTCCGAGCATGCGTCGACTTGATTCTGAGCATGCATGTTTTTTTTTCTCTGTCTGAGTTCCACACAGACGATTGGAATTTCATGTTCACGTTCTATTTCTAAACTCCGACGGAAAAAAGTCTAATGGGGCCCACTCACGGTCGGAAAATCTGATGAAAAAATTCCGTCTGACTTTTTTCATCGGAAATTCCGATCGTGTGTACAAGGCATTAGTTCTCCATGACCCTTCATCTTACCAAATGGGACACATACAGCAGATAAAACACACTTTCTAGTAATGTGAGGAAGGGTTAGAACCTCATCATTTTAGTGCTTTGTCCCCCATACATAGATTTTTTCCTCACCTTTCTATCAAGGTGGCAGACTTAAGAGGAAATAAAGATAAATCCTCTTTATAGGGCAACATCAGGCAGAAGTTCCATCCTTTCCTCACACTAAGAAAAAGGAAGAAAAAAAAAAAGTCTAAAATTAAAATAAATAAAAAGTTGTATTAAGGAACACAGTGACTGCCAACATTGACCTGTACTTTAACCACTTAAAACCCCGACCAAAATGCAGCTAAAGGACCTTGCCCCTTTTTTCGATTTGGCACTGCGTCGCTTTAACTGACAATTGCGCGGTTGTGAGACGTGGCTTCCAAACAAAATTGGCGTCCTTTTTATCCCACAAATAGAGCTTTCTTTTGGTGGTATTTGATCACCTCTGCGTTTTTTAGCTTTTGCGCTATAAACAAAAATAGAGCAACAATTTTGAAAAGAAAGCAATATTTTTTACTTTTTGCTATAATAAATATTCCCCAAAAATATATAAAAACATTTTTTTCCCTCAGTTTAGGCCGATACGTATTCTTCTACATATTTTTGGTAAAAAAAATCGCAATAAGCGTTTATGAGTTTGTGCAAAATTTATAGCGTTTACAAAATAGGGGATAGTTTTATTGCATTTTAATTTATTTATTTTTTTTACTACTAATGGCGGCGATCAGCGATTTTTTTCGTGACTGCGACATTATGGCGGACACTTCGGACAATTTTGACACATTTTTGGGACCATTATCATTTTCACAGCAAAAAATGAATTTAAAATGCATTGTTTATTGTGAAAATGACAATTGCAGTTTGGGAGTTAACCACAGGGGGCGCTGATGGGGTTATGTGTGACCTGAAGTGTGTTTACAACTGTAGGGGGGTGTGGCTGTAGGTGTGACGTCATCGATTGTGTCCCCCTATAAAAGGGATCACACGATCGATGGCGCCGCCACAGTGAAGAACGGGGAAGCTGTGTTTACACACAGCTGTCCCCGTTCTTCAGCTCCAGGGACTGATCGCGGGACTCCAGCGGCGATCAGGTCCGCGAGTCCCGGAGCTTCGGACCTGGTTGCGGGCACGCGCCGCGACCCCAGGGCTGGGCTTAAAGGACAACGTATATATATGTTGATGTGCCCAGCCGTGCCATTCTGCCGATGTATATCGGCGTGAAGGGGTCCTTAAGTGGTTAAAAATGCTAGTTTCTCTGGCTACTTTTTCTGGGCCAATTACCTTACCTGTCAAGGTCCTGGCAGCATGAATTGTGGCAAAAAGGTAGCATAACGTGCAGTTATTTTAAGCAGCTATTCATCAAACTTACTTCGGTTGCTGAGGTTGAAGTGATATCAGAGTCCTTGGAGCCGCCATCTTTATTCCCTAGGCTGGTTCTTTTGCTCAGCAGTTTAGAAACGTTGTGAGATGGATGGCACATGGCAGATGAACAATGCTCATGGTTGTCAGGCCTTTTGGTACCGTCCTCCACCTCTTTCTTTTCGGCGCCTGTACTAGAAGCCGGAGCTGAACGGCCACATACATTCCTGAAGAATTCCTGAACGATCCCGTACTTTGAGGCCTCTAGTTTATTTCTGCCCTCGGTCAAACTCGGTTTACACAGGGACTCAGTGCTTCCAGCATGATCCACTACATTGAACAGGCTAGATGAACCATCATAGTGGTTGGTTAGGACGGGGCTGTCTCGAGTGGTCGTAGACCTGGCCCAGGCAGAGCCATTTGGTTTGTTTTGATGAAGGTTCCACAGGCTTCGATCTTTAGAATTGTCTAGTTTTGACAATGACCTCCTTTGGAGCTTGGGAGAGCCATACTTGGGAGAGCAACAAGGCCGCTCAATCCGAGAGTGGACCTTATCCAATGATGTTGATATATGCTTGGTCTTTGCCGACAGTAGAGAAGAGCTTCTTGGTGACCAACTTTTTGCATGCAGGCTTGTCCTGGGGAGATCAGTTTGAAGACCAACGTTAACCATTCGGACCGTTTGGACACCTATGCTGGAAAGAGTCTGGCTGGACGTGCATTTGGTCTTTCTTTCCAGGGAGCTAGAGCGGATGGCTTGCCTAACGCAGTTAGTGATCTCTTTCATATCATCACTCATGTTCCCTGAGATCTCTAAATCGCCCAATGGAGATGGGAAGGCAGAAACAGAAGAAGGGTCCTTGGTGCCGTCTTTGTCCAGTAGATCCCTCTGCTTTTTGGAGAAGTTGCACAACCACTGGTTGTAAGAACTTCCAGAAATGCATTCTGAATCTTCTGTTTCTTTAGGCTTTGCCATGGTAAAAAGGAATCCTGGTTCTACCATAATTCTTTCTTCTTTTTTGCGAACCAAAGGAACATCTAGTTTGCGCGCTATGGGCGGACTATAATAAATCCTAATTCCTGTTCTGTCTGGGGCAGTGTAGCTTCTCTGTATTTGCTTTTGACCTGGCTCTCCACTCTTCCTAGTCTTATGCGAGGTGTAATCCCAAGAAGAGAGTTCCAGCTTGTCGTTGGCCAAGTGCTCAGACAAGGACTTGTCGTGCATGTAAGGGCAGCCTTTCTGGCCAATGTCTGGATCTATGGAACCATTGGCCAGGTGTTGGGAGTCCACAACTCCATTCATTCCGTTGCTCTTCTCATTAGAGGGCGAATTTCCAGGCAGATAAGGAGAACTGTCCAGCAAACTCTCAAACTCTGAGATGGATGAAACAGACTTTGTTCTGCATGAAACAATAAAGAGTGATGTAAATACAAAATAGAAAAGAAATCTAAAACATTTACAGATTTATTCAGTAAAGCAATACAAAAGAGAGGGAGACAGTGGTATCCAAATGCAACCTGATCTCAATGTAAGCCTGCAAGATCGTGGAAGAATTCTGGGGGTTGCAATGATTTGCCAATTAAACCCATGAAGGGTACTAGTTTCTGGCGATTTATATATACACTCCTACATATGAAGATTTTATCCAAACCCATTTTTATTTTTAATTTAGATAAAGTGAGGGGTGAGAGCGGTCACCGGGATATAAAGTGAGCTGTACCCACAACATGAAGAGGGGATATCATGCAGCGAGACCTGTTCCAATAGCTGTCCAAGGACGTCCAACCCTTTGGAAAGATTTCTTCTCACGCCCTGCTGTGTTTTCTAGACAAGATATGAAGGGAAATCTCCCCAATGGGATACAGATGGCCAAAATAACCTCTGAAGGGCAGATAGCATCATGGGCCCCTGGGCAAAGTAATGCTCTGGAGCCCCTACAATGGCGACAGTGCAGGTAAACAGAAATCAAGTAGGTAGGGGATATCTAGGGTGTAGAGAGGTCAGAGCGCTGGGGGAAGATATCTGGGGTGTAGAGGGGTCAGAGTGCTGGGGGGATATGTGGGGTGTAGAGGGGTCAGAACGCTGGGGGGATATCTGGGGTGTAGAGGGGTCAGAACGCTGGGGGGATATCTGGGGTGTAGAGGGGTCAGAACGCTGGGGGGGATATCTGGGGTGTAGAGGGATCAGAGTGCTGGGGGGGGGGGGGGGGGAATCTGGGGTGTAGAGGGATCAGAGTGCTGGGGGGGAGGGGATATCTGGGGTGTAGAGGGGTCAGAGTGCTGGGGGGATATGTGGGGTGTAGAGGGGTCAGAACGCTGGGGGGGATATCTGGGGTGTAGAGGGATCAGAGTGCTGGGGGGAGGGGATATCTGGGGTGTAGAGGGGTCAGAACGCTGGGGGGATATCTGGGGTGTAGAGGGGTCAGAACGCTGGGGGGATATCTGGGGTGTAGAGGGGTCAGAGCGCTGGGGGGATATCTGGGGTGTAGAGGGGTCAGAACGCTGGGGGGGATATCTGGGGTGTAGAGGGATCAGAGTGCTGGGGGGGGGGGGGGAATCTGGGGTGTAGAGGGATCAGAGTGCTGGGGGGGAGGGGATATCTGGGGTGTAGAGGGGTCAGAGTGCTGGGGGGGGGGGGAATCTGGGGTGTAGAGGGATCAGAGTGCTGGGGGGGGAGGGGATATCTGGGGTGTAGAGGGGTCAGAGTGCTGGGGGGATATCTGGGATGTAGAGGGGTCAGAGTGCTGGGGGGATATCTGAGGTGTAGAGTGGCAGCCCCAATTTCGGTGCAGCCCGGGCTCAAGGACCAGCTGCTTTGGGGAAAGGGCAGGGGCCCCCATGCAGTGCCCAGGTGTGCCCTCTCTCTCATTAAGACAGCCCTGCTGAAGGGAGTTTTAACCCACAACTTTACAGTATGCTGTAGGAACCCCTCATTGTGTTAAAAAACAAAAAAAAAACCTTAGCATCTTCTCTTGGGCCATATTGTTTTAATAAACCTTTTTAATTCAATCAAACCTACTCCTGTGGGCCAGAAAACACTATGTACATCACCCCCAACCCACATTTTAATAGGGGAGCCTCTGCTCTTGTCCACCGGTTTGTGAGATGGTAGAGATCTAAAAGTCACTATGGGAGCCCCATACTTGCAGATAAAACCGGGGCTCTTAGATTTTAATGTTAAAGTGGTTGTAAAGGCTATTCTATGCATAAAGGTTAAAAACGTTCATGGTTACACAGTTAGTCAGGTTACAAAAAGACACAAGTCCATCTAGTTCAACAAATAAAAAAAATAATCATACAATCCCATATATACAATCTTATACCCACAGTTGATCCAGAGGAAGGTGAAAAACCCCAGCAAAGCATGATCCAATTTGCTACACCAGGGGAAAAAATTCCTTCCTGATCCCCCGAGAGGCAATCGGATATTCACTTCACCTATAGATATTAGTATCCAGTTATATTATGAACATTTAGGAAAGAATCCAGACGTTTTTTTAAAACAATCTACTGAGCTGGCCAGAACCACCTCTTGAGTGAGTAAATTCCAAATTTTCACAGGTCTTAGACATAAAGAGTGCCCCCTTGTCCCCTGTGATGCCCTTAACGTGAATAACTCAACACCAAGTTCACTATATGGACCTATGCAGTATGCAGCCCCCCTTATACCTACCAGAGCCTGATAGCGAACCAGCGATGTGTAAGAGAGCGACTGCTCTACCGAGTCTCTGCCTCCTCATTGGCTGAGAAACAGCAGAAGGAGCCATTGGCTCCAACTGCTGTCAATCACAGCCAATGAGAAAGGGGCGGAAATGAGACAAACAGAGCGTGGCACAAGAGCAAGCACACACGAGTGTCTCCCATACCAAGCGGCTGGCTATGGGGATACTCGGAGAAGAGAAGGAGCCAGGAACGCTAGTGGTGGAACAGAGAAGAGGAAGATTGACGTCATCACCCCTCCCTCTGCTCGTGGATTTTTTTATAATTTGCAAGAGCGCGCTGCGCCGCTGACTCTGCATGTAACCTGGAGACGGACCGAGTACATCAGTACAGTGAGTTGGCTAATGGCTTAATATCCATTAGCCAACTCACTGTACTGATGTACTCGGTCTAGTAAAACAGTAACACTGTAATTACCATTTTTGCCACTGTAATAATAGTCATAGCCAACATTGCCCCCACAATGGCTATACACACAGTGTTACTGTTTACTAGTGTGGGGGCAATGTTGGCTTTGACTATTATTACAGTGGCAAAAATGACAATTACAGTGTTACTGTTTTACTAGTGTGGGGGCAATGTTGGCTATGACTATTAATAATAGCCATAGCCAACATTGCCCCCACACTAGTAAAACAGTAACACTGTAATTGCCATTTTTCCCACTGTAATGGTCCCAAAATTGTCCGATGTGTCCGCCATAATGTCGCGGTCACAAAAAAAATTGCTGATCGCCGCCATTAGTAGTAAAAAAAAAAATATTAATAAAAATGTAAAAAGACAAAATTTTTGTTTGTCTTGTGTTTTTTTTTTTTTTACTGATCCGAAAATGATCCGATCCGTGACTCCTGATCCGAGGATCGATCCGATCCGTGAGTTTTTTGATCCGTTGCACCCCTAGTACAAAGTGTTAATTTTTTTTCCCCCTTTTAAATATCAAGTATAAAAATACGAGGATTTGACATTTACTTATAATATAGGCAAGAAATTAAACCTCACCTTTTTAAAATTGTCCCATTAGCATCCATGTCACAGTCAATATCTTTATCCTGCATCTTGTCATTGAGCGCCTAAGAAAAAAAATCCATTTATAAATATTCATAACGCAAAGCTTAGCAGATCAAAGAAACATGTCTAGATAATAAGAGGGATAGATATGGCTTTGTGTTGCCTTGTAGTGTGGGCTGAGCGGGAATACAGAACACAGCATTACAAAACCTTTACTGGATCACCCCACAGATGAGGATATAGGTTTATTATACCGACTAGGGTGGCAGCTGAAGGTTGTATAGAGTTACTGTAAGGAACATGTGTGTCAACGAGATCCTACCACATTCCTCTGCTAGTCCATGACAGCTCACCACCACATATGAAAGGTTTCAAAGTCAGACACTTCTCATCAAAAGCAAGTCACAAAGAATTGCAATGGGATTTAGATGTTAACCACTTAAGCCCCGGACCATTTTGCAGCTAAATGCCCAGGCCAGGTTTTGCGATTCGGCACTGCGTCGCTTTAACAGACAATTGCGCGGTCGTGCGACGTGGCTCCCAAACAAAATTGGCGTCCTTTTTTCCCCACAAATAGAGCTTTCTTTTGGTGGTATTTGATCACCTCTGCGGTTTTTATTTTTTGCGCTATAAACAAAAATAGAGCGACAATTTTGAAAAAAATGCAATATTTTTTAGTTTTTGCTATAATAAATATCCCCCAAAAACATATCTAAAAAATGTTTTCTCCTCAGTTTAGGCCGATACGTATTCTTCTACCTATTTTTGGTAAAAAAATATCGCAATAAGCGTTTATCGATTGGTTTGCGCAAAATTTATAGTGTTTACAAAATAGGGGATAGTTTTATTGCATTTTTATTCATTATTTTTTTTTTACTACTATTGGCGGCGATCAGCGATTTTTTTCGTGACTGCGACATTATGGCGGACACTTCTGACACATTTTTGGGACTATTGTCATTTTTACAGCAAAAAATGCATTTAAATTGCATTGTTTATTGTGAAAATGACAGTTGCAGTTTGGGAGTTAACCACAGGGGGCGCTGTAGGAGTTAGGGTTCACCTAGTGTGTGTTTACAACTGTAGGGCGGTGTGGCTGTAGGACTGACGTCATCGATCGAGTCTCCCTTATAAAAAGGGAGACACAGTGAAGCACGGGGAAGCCGTGTTTACACACGGCTCTCCCCGTTCTTCAGCTCCGGGGAGCGGCTATAAACGAATAGCCGCGCCGTCGTCCCGGATCGCTCCCCGAGGAAATCCGCCCGCAGCGGAGGGGGTCGCGATCGGACCCCCCACCCGCTAGAAGGCAAGGACGTATATATAAGCCCATCTGCCTGTCCGTGCCATTTTGCGGACGTAAATAGTCGTGCGGCGGGTGTTAAGGGGTTAATCGAAAAATATTGTTTTCTAGATTAGGCTTGAAACTGGCTGGCTGCTTTGATACCATTCAGTTTGGGTTGGTCCACCCAAATCTGATACAATAAAACCTTGGTTTGAGAGCGTTTTGCAAGACGAGCACATTTTTTAAAATACATTTTGACTTGATATACAAACAATGTCTTGATATAATATAGGTAGAATACCCATGATTAAGTCACGTGACAAGTGACGATACTCGTGGGGGAGGAGCCTACAGTGACGGACCATCTGATGTCTATCCCGAGTGAGGAGTCCACTTAAACTGAGCGGCAACATACCCTGTCTATAACATAAGCGAGGATACGTGAGTGCACTAAGTGCAGCCTTTATCCACATCTATATGGTACAATATTGCGCTATGTTTCCTTTCCTCCTCTTTTGCATGTGACTGAATGAAACTGGAAACATCTGATCGCTGCTGGAGGTTGTTGTAACCCATGGGTCTTCAAACTTCGGCCCTCCAGTTGTTCAGGAACTACAATTCTCATCATGCCTGGTCATGTCTGTGAATGTCAGTGTGTTACAATGCCTCATGGGATGTGTAGTTCCACCACAGCTGGAGGGCCGTAGTTTGAGGATCCCTGTTGTAACCTGATCACATTGATGTGAGAGCTTGGCAATTAGGGAAGGATCACTGCAGACTGACTGATTCAATGATCAGGACTTTTTCATGATCTACTTGCATATATTAAGAGTTTCTTCACCAGGTTTTTTGCTTGATTGTATATGTACGATTCACATTGCACATGAGTTAATACGAGCGCATCAGTATTTATTCATTTATCATTTGGTTTAGTTCACCGTTTTTTGATTGCTGCTGTATTATTTAGTTATTTTTTGCGTGGTTTCTTTGAGATTATTTGTTCGTAGCGCTGTAGTCCTTTTCACTATATTTGATAAAAGAGTAACGTCATGTCACAACTGCGTATAAAAGAGGAGAGAGGTGCCTCCAAATGTAGCGATATGGTTAAATTTAATGAAGGTATTAACCACTTAAGGACCGCCGCACGGCTGGGCACAAGGGCGTACATGTTTGTCCCCTTTAAGAGCTCAGCCGTGGGTCGCGCATCGCGCTTGCGACCCGGTCCTCTCCTTCGTGACCGTCCCCGCGGGAACAGCGGACCCCATTGCCGCCGGTGTCCCGCGATCGGGTCACAGAAAGGAAGAACAGGGAGAGGTAAGTATAAACAAACCTTCCCTGTTCTTTCTAGTGTGGCTGTCACTGATCGTCTGTTCCCTGTGTTGGGGAACGACGATCAGTGACGTCACACGCACAGCCACGCCCCCCCACAGTAAGAACACTCCCTTAGTACACACTTAACCCCTACAGCGCCCCCTTCTGGTTAACCCCTTCACTGCCGGTGTAATTTTTACAGTAATCGGTGCATTTTTATAGCACTTTCCGCTGTGAAAATGACAATGGTCCCAAAAATTTGTCAAAAATGGCCGACGTGTCCGCCATGTCGCAGTCACGAAAAAAAAAAAAACGCTGATCGCCGCCATTAGTAGTAAAAAAAAAAAAAAGAATAATAAAAATGCAATAAAACTATCCCCTATTTTGTAAACGCTATAAATTTTGCGCAAACCAATCAATAAACGCTTATTGCAATTTTTTTTTTACCAAAAATATATAGAAGAATACGTATTGGCCTAAACTGAGGAAAAACTATTTTTTTTTATATATTTTTGGGAGATATTTATTATAGCAAAAAGTAAAAAAGTTGCATTTTTTTTAAAAAATTGTCGTTCTATTTTTGTTTATAGCGCAAAAAATTAAAACCGAAGAGGTGATCAAATACCACCAAAAGAAAGCTCTACTTGTGGGGGAAAAAAGGACGTCAAATTTTTTTGGGAGCCACATCGCACGACCGCGCAATTGTCAGTTAAAGCGACGAGGTGCCGAATCGCAAAAAGTGGCCAGGTCTTTAGGCTGCATAATGGTCCGGGTCTTAAGTGGTTAATGAAGGTACAACATTTAGAAACTCACATGGTTGATGATTAAAACAGGCACATCAAAGTATGCAGGCATCTGGGGTAAAGATGTCCACATAGACCAACAACCTCACAGCCATTGACGTCATCCCTTCCACGAGCACTTAAATCGCTCTACTGCAGGGTAGTCTTCCTGGTCACGATTGCAGACAGTTTTACCACGGATCCCTGCATACTTAGATGTGCCTCTTTTAATCCTCGACCATGTGAGTTGCTAAATGTTATATCTTAATTAAATGTAACCATATTGCTACACTTAAAGGTGCCTCTCAGCTCTTTTATACTCTGTGGCTCCTGCTGGATTTTACTGCTAATTCCCTTGGGGAGGCTTCCATTTGTGGATGGACATTTTATGGTTACACAACTTATCACATTGCTATAATCTTTATATATGGGCTACAAACTGACCTCCTTCCAGCAGCTGCTCTTGCGCTCTGAGTCTCTGACCCACGACTCTCCTCCTTCCTGCAAAGAATGCAAAATAAAATTCATGAAAACCTAAAGAAAGCAGGGTTCTTAATAATCTATTACCATAAAAGAGAGAAGAAATCATTTCTTGAAACCGCTCAATAGTTAAAAGTAGTATGGCAGGGGTCTCCAAACTGCGGTCCAAGGGCCAGCGTTGGCCCTTTGCTAGCCTTCATCCGGCCCCTGTGTCACTATTCCTAACTATAATATGAGCCACTATTCCTCCCACTGACACAATCATTGGAGCACTATTTCTTCCAATGATGAGATACTATTCCTTCTACTAATAGGGGCACTACTCCCCCTCCTATTGACCACCACCAACCCCAAGGCCATATTTATTCTAACTGATGCCAGGCCCAGGACATTTTTTACCCTGGCTGTTCACAATTCAGCCCTTATAAAGTCTTAAGGACTGTAAACTGGCCCTTTGTTTGAAAAGTTTGGAGACCCCTGTAGTATGGAGTCCCCCCCGAATCATACTTACAGTGGAAAGTCTACACACCCCTGTTAAAATGTCAGGTGTAACAGTTTGCTGAGATTCTATTTTTTTTGCACCTGTATATAAGGGGTTTAACAACCACTTTAAGCAACAGTAATTTATTAGTCACGCTGTTGAAATTGTACTCCCATCAGCTATGTTGTCAGATTTCTGAATTGTTACACCTATATTTAGCAGGATGTGGCACAGGTATGTATTGGAAAGTGTAAGGGCCAGATTCACAGAAAAAGTACGCCGGAGTATCTCCTGATACTCCGGGGTACTTTCAAATTTGCCGCGTCGTATCTTTATTTTGAATTCACAAACAAAGATACAACAGCATTTGGCTAAGATCCGACAGGCGTACGGCTTCGTACGCCTTCGAATCTTAGGATGCAATACTTCGGCGCCCGCTGGGTGGAGTTTGCGTCGTTTTCCGCATCAGGTATGCTAATTAGCCGTTTACGGCGATCCACGAAGGTACGCGCGTTCGTCGCATTCTCCAACGTCGTCACTAGTCGGCTTTTCCCGTCGTAAAGTTGCGATTGCTATTTAGGTGGTGTAAAATTAGACAGCCCATGTTAAAGTATGGCCGTCGTTCCCGTGCCGAATTTCCAAATTTTTTTTTTTGTGCAAGTCGTCCGGGAATTCGAAAGTACGTAACGCACGTCGCCGTTCAAAACATTCGTCCATTTCGCGCAAAGCACGGCGGGAAATTTCAAAACTGAGCATGTGCAGTACGTTCGGCACGGGAACGCGCCTAATTTAAATGATACACGCCCCATTTGAATTAGGCGGGCTTGCGCCGGACGGCTTTACGCTACGCCGCCGCAAGTTTACAGGCAAGTGCTTTGTGAATCAAGCACTTACGCTGAAAACTTGCGGCGGTGTAACGTAAATGGGATACGTTACGCCGCCGGATTTCTACATGAATCTGGCCCCAAGATTCTAAAATAAGTATTATTCTTCATTGTAGCATGTTAGTGAGCAGATTCCATTACTCTAGATCTGGGGCACTGGGACAGTTGCTATGAAGGTATAGGACGTAACACAACCTTCTCCCATCCCCCCCATCTCGAAGGTTCATTTTCTAATTATAGAGCTTTCTGTTAATGAGGATTAAAATGTTTCAATGAGTCTTACTGCTTCTATTACCCGAGCAGATAAAGGGTGGAAGAGAACGGTATTATTAACTCCACAATCCCGATCGTATATTATTCCCCTTGGCAGCCATGAAGAATTTCACATCAAGCAACGCTGGGATGCGGATCCATTTGTGCCGCTGGCGACAGGGATTTAAATACATTTGGCAAATGCAGGTTACTCCAATCTAATCCAGACACAATTAGGTTATTGCTGGGTAGAAAATACCGGCACGCGGGAGCCGCAGGAGGGGTTACTAAGCGCAGATTAGACTTATTGGGGGAGGAAGGGTGGCTGTCAAAGTATGGCGACAGTATCACACTGGCTGAAGACCTATCTTCATTATGGGGGGGAGGGGGGGGGGGGGAACCAACAGAACACAAATACATGTTGGCAGATTACTGCATCTTTATATACCTTTTGTACATTGCTGTATAAAGGGGAATTCACATGCAAGGAGCAATGGGTTATTTATCTTAACCTGAATAGCAACCATGATTAACCACTTAAGACCCGGACCATTATGCAGGTTAATGACCTTGCCCCTTTTTTGCGATTCGGGGACTGCGTCGCTTTAACTGACAATTGCGCGGTCGTGCAACGTGGCTCCCAAACAAAATTGGCGTCCTTTTTTTCCCACAAATAGCTTTCTTTTGGTGGTATTTGATCACCTCTGCGGTTTTTATTTTTTGCGCTAACAAAAATAGAGCGACAATTGAACAAAATTCAATGTTTTTTACTTTTTGCTATAATAAATATGCCCAAAAAGATATAAAAATAACTTTTTTTCCCTCAGTTTAGGCCGATACGTATTCTGCTACATATTTTTGGTAAAAAAAAATAAAATAAAAGCAATAAGGGTTTATTGATTGGTTTGCGCAAAATTTATAGCGTTTACAAAATAGGAGATAGTTTTATGGAATTTTTATTAATATTTTTTTTACTACTAATGGCGGCGATAAGCGTTTTTTTTTTTCTTTTCGTGACTGCGACATTATGGCGAACACATCGGACAATTTTGACACATTTTTGGGACCATTGTCATTTTCACAGCGAAAAGTGCTATAAAAATGCACTGATAACTGTGAAAAGGACAATGCAGTGAAGGAGTTAACCACTAGGGGGTGCTGTAGTGGTTAAGTGTGACCTAATGTGTGTTTTTAACTGTAGGGGGGCGGGGCTGGACATGCAACGTTGGTGATCATCATTCCCTATATCAGGGAACAGGCGATCACTGCCACTGCCACAGTGAAGAACGGGAAAGGTTTGGTTACACTCACCTCTCCCCGTTCTTCAGCTCCTGTGACCGACCGCGGGACACCGGCGGCGATCGGGTCCGTGGGTCACGTTGGCGCGGAGCGACCCACGGCTAGGCTCTTAAAGGGGACGTATATATACATCCCAGCCGTGCCATTCTGCCAATGTATATCGGCGTGCGGCCGTAGTTAAGGCCAGCCATAGACGGTTCGAATTTCGGCTGGTTCAGCAGGGAGGGTGGGGAGACCAAGGATAGCATAGAGTACTAACCCTTTGAGGGTACAAAGAGACATGTATATACAAGGGTAAATGCAAACCAGTAGAGCAGTGGTCTCCAAACTGCGGCCCTTTGCTTGCCTGTATCCGGCCCTTGAGGCTCTTTCTACTGACACCAACAATGGGGCATAAATCCTCCCATTGTCACCAACAATGGGGCTCATAAATCCTCCCACTGTCACCAACAATTGGGTCATAAATCCTCCCACTAACAATGGGGCCCATAAATCCTCCCACTGTCACCAATAATGGGGCTTAGATCCTCCCACTGTCATCAACAGTGGAGCCAAAAATCCTCCCGCTGTCACCAACAATGGGGCATAGATCCAACAATGGTGTCATAAATCCTCCCACTGTCACCAACAATGAGGCCCATAAATCCTCCCACTGTCACCAACAATGAGGCCCATAAATCCTTCCACTGTCACCAACAATGAGGCCCATAAATCCTTCCACTGTCACCAACAATGGGGCCTATATCCTCCCACTGTCACCAACTGTTTTTCCCCCTTATACCAAAGATGGGGGAATAGTTTTCCCCCACTGGGCACAGTCCGGCCCCCCTAAATTCTGAAGAACAGTGAACTGGCCCTTTGCTAAAAAAGTTTGGAGACCCCTGCAGTAGAGGTACATCTCTACTCTTAGAGCCCCGGGCATCTATCTATCCATCCTGACCAGGTTTTAAAAGAACAAAAATTTGGACAGTTCCGATTAAGGCAAGTAATCTTATACAGCGGTAGAACAGCGTTCAAAACAGAGCGCCATTTAGATATTGTGGGTGGTGTAGCATCTTTCCAATGAAGAAATATCTCCCTCCGTGCATAAGAAGGTGGCATAACCTAAAAATTACCTATATCCTGAGCATCAAAAACGTTTAGCAACATAAACGTGGGATCCGACTCAAGGGTTAGATTAGTAGTCCGATTTTAGATCGGCTAGGACCGCTGCCCAATAGGATGTAAGAAGTCGACCAGACCATATGTAAAAAGGAGGCAACCGCACCTAGGGCAAGATACCGGAAGCGCTGTTAATCTTTTCGGGGTGAAATAGGCCCTATGTAAGAATGGCGCACTATTCCTTCTCCTCCTGACCATAGCGGTGCTATGTAATTTTTTTTACTCCCACTGTCCACAGTCCGGCCCCCCTAAAGTCTGAAGGACAGTAAACTAGCCCTTTTATTTAGAAAGTTTGGAGACCCCTGGTGTAGGCTTTACACGCATCAGCAGTTTGTAGCACACATTATTGGAGCAATGGACAATCATATCAGACAGAGGGCTGCTTCCCGCTACTTGTATAGTCCCACAAGAAGAGTTTGAGGCCCCAATGTATTTTCTCACCTGCTGCAGGTCTTTTACTTGCTCCTCTATTTTCTTGCGCTCCTCCTGGAAGCGAGCCAGCAGCTCCTCCTTTTCCTGCCCCCAGTTCTTCTCGTTGACCTGCAGGCGCTTGGTGAGGTCCATGACCGCGCTGTACGACTCCGCCAGAAGATGTTGGTGCTCTTCTCGCTCCCGTTTCAAAGCAGCTTTAATATCCGGAGAGTTTCTGTCTGCGCCATGTTTACTAGACTCCAGCTGTAACACAGGACAATCTGTTACCATGGTGGAAATCTATCGGTAAAGGATAGGCCCCTTCCTAGAAAAATACATAATCAACTGATACTAGACCTTCAAAGTGGGCCAAGAGGACATGAGCTTGAGATAACAAAAAGACCCTGGAATTTAACACCAAGTCACAGTGATTAAAATGTATCTAAAATTTTAATCATATATTCAATTCCACATTGTATTTCAATTATTTTAAGCCTGCTCCTATTACTCTCAAGGGTCTTGAAGTCTGTTACCTTTGTGAAGATCACCAGACATTCACTTCTTTGACTTTTGTGACATGTATGCTCTATGTCCTGTAAGTAGGCGCTGCTGTGTCACACATTTCACAGAGCCTGCCTTCTGAACTGCAGAGATGAGGGGAGGAGTTTAGGAGGCGGAGTCAGGAATCACTGCTTGCAGGCAACAAGATACCGTGGGATATATAGGCCCGGATTCACGTAGATGCGTCTAACCTTGTGCGGACGTAACGTATCCTATTTACGTTACGCCTCCGCAACTTTTACAGGCAAGTGCCGTATTCTCAAAAGAACGTTGCGGCGGCGTAGCGTAAATAGGCCGGCGTAAGCCCGCCTAATTCAAATGTGGTAGATGTGGGCGTGTGTTATGTTAATTTACTGTGACCCCAAGCAAATGACGCTTTTTATGAACGGCGCATGCGACGTCCGTGAAAGTATCCAAGTGTGCATGCTCCAAATTAACCCGCAAGAAGCCAATGCTTTCGACGTGAACGTAAAGGACGCCCAGCCCTAAAATTTTCAAAATTCGACGCAGGAACGACGTCCATACTTAACATTGGTACGCCTCATATAGCAGGGGTAACTGTACGCCGGGAAAAGCCTAACGTAAACGGCGTATCTGTACTGCGTAGGCCTGGCGTATGTTTGTGAATTTGCGTATCTTGCCCATTTGTATAATCAACGCTGTAAACAACGGAAGCGCCACCTAGCGGCCAGCGTAAATATGCAGCCTAAGATACGACGGTGCAAGAGACTTACGCCGGTCGGATCTTAGGCATATCTATGCGTAACTGATTCTATAAATCAGGCGCATAGATACGACGGCTCAGACTCAGAGATACGACGGCGTATCTGGAGATTACGCCGTCGTATCTCCTACGAGAATCTGGGCCATAGTCCTTAGAAATCAAAAGTAAAGAACAGAGAAGAAGCTACGAAAGCATGCAGGGAATTCAGAATGTTGATGAAGGAGATGGCCAGCAGACAGACAGAACATATAACGTGAAAGAAGAATAATTAAAGTTCATGTAAAGGAAGACGTCCCAATACTTTTGGTAATATAATGTAGGTGCTGCTGAAAACTGATATGAATAAGGTGTGATTGTAAACTCTGTTACACCACTTGTAATAAGGCTTACCTGTAGGTACTGTGAATATCTTCTAAACTTGCACTTTAGGAGATATTCAGAGTGCATGTAGCTGATGACATCAGTGCATGGGCTCTGAAGGTCCCGCTTACAGTGCCAGACCTCCAGAGCCCGTGACGGGAACGGCGGCAGAAACTCTGGCCACAAACGGCGCCGGAGTCCGCGAACCCAGAAGAAACACCAAGGCAAGATGTCAGCCGTCTTAGCGGTGAGCGGCAACCACTGGAAGGGCTTTGTTTTACCCACTTCCCGACCGCCGCATGTATATGTACGTCCACAGAATGGCACGTACAGGCAAATGGGCGTACAGGTACGTCCTTGCCTTTCCGCGGGTCAGGGGTCCGATCGGGACCCCACCCCCCGCGCTACATGCGGCGGTCGGATTCCCGCGGGGAGCGATCCGGGACGACGGCGCGGCTATTCGTTTATAGGCGCTCCGTCGCGATCGCTCCCAGGAGCTGAAGAACGGGGAGAGCCGTATGTAAACACGGCTTCCCCATGCTTCACTGTGGCGGCTGCATCGATCAAGTGATCCCTTTTATAGGGAGACTCGATCGATGACGTCAGTCCTACAGCCACACCCCCCTACAGTTGTAAACACACACTAGGTGAACCCTAACTCCTACAGCGCCCCCTGTGGTTAACTCCCAAACTACAACTGTCATTTTCACAATAAAGAATGCAATTTAAATGCATTTTTTGCTGTGAAAATGACAATGGTCCCAAAAATGTGTAAAAATTGTCCGAAGTGTCCGCCATAATGCCGCAGTCACGAAAAAAAATCGCTGATCACCGCCATTAGTAGTAAAAAAAAAATAATAATAATAAAACTATCCCCTATTTTGTAAACGCTATAAATTTTGCGCAAACCAATCGATAAACGCTTATTGCGATTTTTTTTTTTACCAAAAATAGGTAGAAGAATACGTATCGGCCTAAAGTGACGACAAAAATGTTTTATATATGTTTTTGGGGGATATTTATTATAGCAAAAAGTAAAAAATATTGCATTTTTTTCAAAATTGTCGCTCTATTTTTGTTTATAGCGCAAAAAATAAAAACCGCAGAGGTGATCAAATACCACAAAAAGAAAGCTCTATTTGTGGGGAAAAAAGGACGCCAATTTTGTTTGGGAGCCACGTCGCACGACCGCGCAATTGTCTGTTAAAGCGACGCAGTGCCGAATTGTAAAAACGCCTTTGGGCATTTAGCAGCATATTGGTCCGGGGCTTAAGTGGTTAAAGTATTTCATTATGTGATGCATACTAGCACATTATGCCGTTGTCTTCGTTTTTTTTTTTATTATTCTTTAGCGGTTTACAGAGTGGGATATTTTTCTTTGGGCAGATAAAACGTATAAAAATTTACCAAACGGACATTGACACTTTTTTTTTTTGCCTGCATGTGTTCGCTAAGTGGAAATGCATTTTTACAAAAAACGCCAAGAAAATAATAAAAATCTAAATTTTTAAGTAATTTTACAATTTTTTGCGCTGAGCCAGAACAAAAAGAATAGGAGTGGTGAAAGAAAATAATTTGTAGGATTAACCAATCATTTCCTAATTCTTCATGGTCGGTGTAATTTGGGGATTGGCAGGGGAGTGCCCTCTACCTAAATACTAAAAGGTGTCCCTCTTGTTGGGAGTTAGAAGAAGCATATGCTCTGGGAATTATTTTGCTGCACCCGTCTACACATCTTATCACTGCTTATGTTTGAACACCTGCCTGACCCTAAACCAGTGCCTGTAACCTAGCACTAGGACAGCTGCATGGAAAGAGAATGTGGTCATGTTGTGTCAGTTACAGCTGAATTGCCCCCTCTCCCCCCTTCCCAAGGCCATTACTCCCCCCTCCCTGCCCGGTATGACATGTCAGATGGTGTGCAGGTGATGACAGCAATTTATGTATGACCCCAAACCTATTTGGCTAATGGGAGGAGGAGAGGGCTACATTTTGAGATGTAGGGATGACATGCACTCCCTACTCGTGGCTCCAGATAACTTACATAGCTAGTCAGGTTAACCACTTAAGGACCCCTTCACGCCAATATACGTTGGCAGAATGGCACGGCTGGGCACATCCACGTACCGCTACGTTGCCCTTCAAGCCCAGCCGGTTCGAAGCACCGTGACCATGGCCGCGGGACCCGATCGCCGCCGGTGTCCTGCGATCGGTCCTCCGGAGCTGAAGAACGGGGAGAGGTGTGTGTAAACACAGCTTCCCCGTTCTTCACTGTGGCACTGTCATTGATCGTGCGTTCCCCGTTATAGGGAAGCACGATCAATGACGTCACACGTCCAGCCCCGCCCCCCTACAGTTAGAAACACATATGAGGTCACACTTAACCCCTTCAGCGCCCCCTAGTGGTTAACTCCCAAACCGCAATTGTCATTTTCACAGTAAACAATGCATTCTTATAGCATTTTTTGCTGTGAAAATGAGAATGGTCCCAAAAATGTGTCAAAATTGTCCGAAGTGTCCGCCATAATGTCGCAGTCACGAACAAAATCGCTGATCGCCGCCATTAGTAGTCAAATAAATATTAATAAAAATGCAATAAAACTATCCCCTATTTTGTAAACGCTATAAATTTTGCGCAAACCAATCGATAAACGCTTATTGCGATTTTTTTTTTTTACCAAAAATAGGTAGAAGAATACGGATTGGCCTAAACTGAGAAAAAAATGTTTTTTTTTATATCTTTTTTTGGGGATATTTATTATAGCAAAAAGTAAAAAATATTGATGATTTTTTTCAAAATTGTCGCTCTATTTTTGTTTATAGCGCAAAAAAAAACAAAAAAGAAAAACCGCAGAGGTACCACCAAAAGAAAGCTCTATTTGTGGGAAAAAAAGGACGCCAATTTTGTTTGGGAGCCACTTCGCATGACCGCGCAATTGTCGGTTACAGCGTCACAGTGCCGAATCGCAAAAACTGGCCGGGTCCTTTACCTGCCTAAAGGTCCGGGTCTTAAGTGGTAAAAAAAAAAAAAAAAGTCCATCTCGTTGCAAAATAAATAATAATACAATCCCATATACACAATCCTCCACCGACAGTTGATCCAGAGGAAGGCGAAAAACCCCAGCAGAGCATGATCCAATTTGCTACAGCAGGGGAAGAAATTCCTTCCTGATCCCTCCCCAAGAGGCAATTTAATTTTCCATCAACTTTACCTATAAATTTTAGTACCCAGTTATATTCTGTACATTTAGGAAATAATCCAGGCCTTTCTTAAAGCAATCTACTGAGCTGGCCAGAACCACCTCTGGAGGGAGTCTGTTCCACATTTTCACAGCTCTTACTGTGAAGAAACCGTTCTGGATTTGGAGATTAAATCTTTTATTGCTCTAGATGTAAAGAGTGCCCCCTTGTCTTCTCTGATGCCCTTAAAGTGAATAACACCAAGTTCACTATATGGACGACTTGCGTATTTGTACATTTTGATCATATCTCCCCTTAATCTCCTCTTCCCAAGAGAGAATTCAGTTCCTCTAATCTTTCCTCATAGCTGAGCTCCTCCATGCCTCTTATTAGTTTGGTTGCTCTTCTCTGCACTTTCTCCAGTTCCCCGATATCCTTTTTGAGAACTGGAGCCCAAAACTGAACTGCATATTCCAGATGAGGTCTTACTAATGATTTGTACAGGGGGGGCAAAATGATATCTCTCCCTCTCTGGAGTCCTCTCTTAATACAAGAAAGGACTTTCCTCGTTTTGGAAACTGCAGCTTGGCATTGCATTTTATTAAAGTGGAGTTCCACCCAAAAATGGAACTTCCGCTTTTTGGAATGCTCCCCCCCCCCCCTCCGGTGTCACATTTGGCACCTTTCAGGAGGGAACAGGTACCTGTGTAATCCAGGTATTTGCTCCCACTTCCGGGCATAGATACCTGCGTTGATCACAGGTATCTCTGTCCCCCCCTCCGCTGTCTTCTGGGAGACACACAGGTCCCAGAAGACATCAGGGACCAGTGGGAATGCGCAGCGCGACTCGTGCATGCGCAGTAGGGAACCAGGAAGTGAAGATGCAAGGCTTCCCATACCAAAGATGGCGGCGGCACCCGAGAGTCGACGGACAGATCGGCTTCGGCTGCCGATATCGCGGGCGCCCTGGATAGGCAAGTGTCCATATATTAAAAGTCAGCAGCGGCAGTATTTTTTCAGCAGAACTCAGTTTTACGCTCTTGATCTACCAAAACCCCCAGATCCTTCACTATGGATTCCCCCAGTTGTACTCCCCCTAGTATGTATGACGCATATTCTTAGCCCCCAAGTGCATAACTTTACATTTATCAACATTAAACCTCATCTGCCTCTTGGTGAAAGAACTGTCATGGGAATGCCATCTAAGGCACCAAAAGTTTTTTTTTTTTTTTCAAGCCTCTTCTGTTTGCATTTTTTCCATAATAGGGTACTATCTGCATTAAATACAGTTAGATCCCCATGAGCCATCCAGCAATTCCTAGTAGAAGAGACCTTTTTGAAAGTCTGAAGTCCTTTAATTAGGCGGTCGCCTAAGGCCTCACACTCACAGGGGCCTCGCGGCCTCCTAACGTGTCCATTGGCTGCATTACCCCAGTTTTGGGGGACAGGGGACCTTAACGTTACTGTGCTCAGGCAGCGTTAAGAGTTCTGACTCAGGAGTGGGGCCGCCAGTGTCCCTAACAACCAGTGAATATCGGTGACACCACCCCTTGTGACGTCAATGCAGGCGACATCACCGGGTGGCCCCCCACCCCTTAGTTATTAAAGAGCAGGATCTGGGGGCCACCTTGTTAAAGGGGACTTCCAGATTCTGAAAAGCCCCCTGTCCGCAGACCCCCACAACGACCGGCCAGGGTTGTGGGGAAGAGGCTCTTGCCCTTGAATTATTTTTTCCATCATGGGTGTGAGTGGGGCCCCATGTCAAGTTTTGCCTAAGGCCTCACAAAGCCTAGAGCCGCCTCTGTGGAACGTTATTTTGCATGTGCCCCTGCACTGATCCTTTTAGTTTTATTCTGTTAAAGTTTGGTGACCTCTAGTCTGTGTGCGGCCCGTCACTCCAGCAGTATTTATCAAGCCTCTCGCACTGAATGAATGGCTATCATCTTCCCAACTCTGTCATTGCTTGGAAAGAGATCACGTTTCCGGGCCTCTCCTACTTGTGGAATGAAGATCAGATTTCCAACCACATCTATGATGAACATAATGAGCGCAGCACAAGTATGTGTCACACAGCACCACAAGAGCGTACAAGTGGCTCAATAAGCCGTTGGATGGGGGAGCTCCAGCAACCCGCGTGCCATGGCGCATTTCTGAATGAGACATCATACAGGGCGGGTGACAATTTGTGTATAAATGCAGAATTTAGGTCACTGGAGTCTGCTTGGGTAGATACTGGCAGATATATACTTGGCCCCAGAAGGAAACATGTATTGTTAATACACTGAGCAAGCTATGAGTACCATGAAAACATTAAAGTGGTTCTAAAAGACTTTTTTTTTTTTTTAATGCATTCATGTAAAAAAAAAAATCTTCTGCAACCAGTTCCCCCTAGCACCCCTTAATAATTACCTGAACCTGATCTCGATCTATTGAGGTGTACAATAACGAGTCTTTCTCTCTCTTTCTATTGGCTCAGACACAGCGGCGAGAGCCATTGGCTCCTGCAGCTGTCAATCACAGCCAGTAAGGAGGGATGCCTTATGGACATAACAGAGCCGGCTTGGGAGGGAACACACATGAGTGCACCCCCCCCCCCCTATAGCAAGCGGCTTACTATGGGAGAATTTTGAGGGTCTGGGCTGCTCTGTGCCAACCCATTGCACAGAGCATGCAAGTATAACATTTTTGTTTAAAAAAAAAAAAAAAATTGTTTGCCTTAACCCCCTGAAGACTAAGACTCCTTTCACACGGAGGCATTTTTCAGGCGCTTTGGCGTTAAAAAAAAAAAAAAGCGCCTGAAAGAAGCCTCATCTACAATCCCAATGTGAAAGCCTGAGTGCTTTCAGAGCCCTTTCACGCTGCCAGCGCCTGAAAAATGCTGGTAAAGCTCCACTAAGACCCCTTTCACGCTTTGGCGTAAAGAAAAAAAAGCACCTTAATGGGAAGGGGCGCTTTAGCAGCGGTGTATTCAACGCTCCTAACGCGCTGCAAAGAAGCGGCTTGCAGGACTTTTTTTTTGCCAGCGCAGCGCCTCAGTGTGAAAGCACTCAGGCTTTCACATTGGGATTGCAGATGCAGCTTCCTTCAGGTGCTTTAGGCCCCTTTCACACTGGGGCGGGAGGTGCGGTGGCGGTATAGCGCCACTAAAAATAGCAGCGCTATACCGTCAGAATTGCCGCGGGATTCGGTCACTAGCAGTGCGGTATTAACCCCCGCTAGCGGCCGACAAAGGGTTAATACCGCCCGCAATGCGCCTCTGCAGAGGCACATTGCGGGCGACCGCGGTTTCCCATTGTTTTAAATGGGAAGGAGCGGTATACATACCGCTCCAAAGATGCTGCTTGCAGGAGATTTTTTTTCCTCTCCCGCCAGCGCATCGCCTCAGTGTGAAAGCCCTCGGGCTTTCACATTAAGAAGGCTGGGCAGGAGTTTTTCAGGCGGTATTTAGGCGCTATACCGCCTGAAAAACTCCTCAGTGTGAAAGGGGTCGTACAGGTGCTTTTTTTAACGCCAAGACCTCTTTCACACTGGGGCGTTTTTCAGGCGCTTTCGTGTGAAAGCACTCGGTCTTTCACATTGGGATTGCAGATGCAGCTTCTTTTAAGTGCTTTTTTTTTTTTTTTAACGCTAAAGCGCCTGAAAAACGCCCCAGTGTGAAAGGGGTCTAAGCCTTTTGTTGCTTACAAGTTAAAATCAGTATTTTGCCAGAAAATTACTTGGAACCCCCAAACATATATATATATTTTTAGCAGACACTAGGGGATAAAATGGCAGTAATTGCAATATTTTATGTCGCACTGTATTTGCGCAGCTGCGGGCATAACCCCGGTACAACCACTTGAAGCAGAAGGCCACATATTTGCGTTACGTTGGAGTGAAGGGGTTAAACCCTGGTTCACATCGGCGCGGCTTTAAAATTGAGCAACTTTAGTGTGATTTCAAAGCCGCACATCAGTGCAATTTGTACGTACAATTTCATTGCCGCTTGCGACTTCATTCAACAGAAGTCAATGCAAGTCGCAGTGAAATCGGAAAAAAAGTCCTGCAAGAACCCATTTCAAAATTCGCTGCGACTGTTGCCGGCAATGAGGTGTGACGTGTCCTGTGATTTGGAACGGTCAAATCGTACGACAAACCGCGTCGGTGTGAACCAGGGCTTAAAATCACTTGAAAAGATGGGTAGCTGCTATTGGGAGGGTAGGATGACCCTAATCTGAGTCGCATATTCTAGCATTTTAAAAACGTTAAGTCCACAAATCATTTCCTTTATCTGCCCGTGCAGCTTCAGCTTAAAGTCGACCTTCAAAAAAAGGTTGTTTTTGAAATACCGGCTGAGTGGGTCCGGCAGGCCCTCTCTTCTGGTTTCCACACCTAGGAGAGAATGTTCTTCTCTCACTGAAGCCTCTTGGGGTAATCTGGTCTCAAACCCCAACAGGCTTTGTGGCAATGTGCAGCACATTGGGCATTCTCGGGCACACTGCCCATGTGTGCAGAGATGCGTCACCAGGGGGCTGGGTGCAAGAAACCAGAAGAGAAAGCAGGCCAAGTGACATATGTCAAACACAAGGCCCGAGGGCCTAATCCGGCCCTCCAGTCTTTGTTATGCGGCCCTCGCACCCAGAACGTGGCAGAACTCCATCTTGCCACCTCCAGCTCTCACCCTCTGCTCCCCGCAAGGTGAAGCAGAGCCACCTACAAAGAGGTACTAGAGCCAGATAACTACTTGCCGACCTGCCGCCGTCATTCTACGGCGGCAGGTTGGCCCTCCTGCGCGAGACCCCGTAGCTCTATGTCGGCTCTCTCGCAGGCCACTAGGGGCGCACACGCCCCCGACTCCCGGGCACACGCGATCGCCACCGGGCACACGCGATCGCTCGTTACAGAGCGGGGACCGGGAGCTGTGTGTGTAAACACACAGCTCCCGTTCCTGTCAGGGGGGGAAATGCTAATCCTCTGTTCATACAATGTATGAACAGAAGATCAGTGATTTCCCCTAGTGAGGCCACCCCCCCTACAGTTAAAACATACCCAGGGACATACTTGACCCCTTCCCCGCCCCCTAGTGTTAACCCCTTCACTGCCAGTGGCATTTTTATAGTAATCCAATGCATTTTTATAGCACCGATCGCTATAAAAATGCCAATGGTCCCAAAAATGTGTCAAAAGTGTCCGTCATAATGTCGCAGTACCGAAAAAAAATAAAAAATCGCTGATCGCCGCCATTACTAGTAAAATAATAAAAATGCCATAAAAATACCCCCTATTTTGTAAACACTATAACTTTTGCGCAAACCAATCAATAAACGCTTATTGCGATTTTTTTTTACGAAAAATAGGTAGAAGAATACGTATCGGCCTAAACTGAGGAAAAAAACACCTTTTTTATATATTTTTGGGGGATATTTATTATAGCAAAAAGTAAAAAATATTCATTTTTTTCAAAATTGTCGCTCTATTTTTGTTTATAGCGCAAACAATAAAAAATGCAGAGGTGATCAAATACCACCAAAAGAAAGCTCTATTTGTGGGGAAAAAAGGACGCCAATTTTGTTTGGGAGCCACGTCGCACGACCGCGCAATTGTCGGTTAAAGCGACGCAGTGCCGAATCGCAAAAAGTACTTTGGTCTTTGACCAGCAATATGGTCCGGGGGGTTAAGTGGTTAAGGTAGGAGAGAGAGAGATGCAAGAGAGATTTGGGGAGGGGGGGTTTGGGTTGCACACTGTGCATAGTGCACCTCTAAACCCTGCACTCTGTACACAGCACTCCCCTAAAATCTGTGACGCAATCTTGAAACCTGCACTCTATGCATTCTACATTGTACTCTGTACACAGCACACTCCTAAATGCTGCACTCTTTACGTAGCGCACCCCAGATACAACCGGCCCTTTGAGGGCAACCATACTGCTAATGCACCCCACAATGAAATTTAGTTTGACACCCCTGTTATAGAAGATAGCTGCATGGGACCTGAACCAGCAGGTTACACCAGACAATACTGCACTTGCTGGCCATGGGGAACGGGGAAAGGAGCCCCTTTAAGACTGGGTTCACATACGAGCCGCATGCGGCTCCCAGCGGGGGTCCGGTGCGTCCTGGTTCCCCGTTTCAGGTCCGCTTTCAGCCTGAATTTTTGGCCAGCTTTGGACCTCAAACGGACCAAAAGTCACACGTTCTTGTGCAAATGGCATTGGACCCGCTGTGGATATATGTGAACCGGCTCCACAGAGAGCCGGTCAAAATCTCCTGCTATTGAGAATTGGATGCAGGGGAACCCACATCCAACTTACAATGGTGTGAACCCAGCCTTAAAAAAAGGTCATAAAAAAAATATATATATGTTGCCCCATATTACCAGAATTTTGCTGTTTTATTTGTTAAAGCGGGAGTCCACCCATTTGTGTTTTTTTTTTTCTCTTTTCCCCTTAGATGGATGCTCGTTTTGTCTAGGGGAATCGGCTATTTGTTTTAAAATATGATCCGTACTTACCGTTTTCGAGATGCATCTTCTCCGTCGCTTCTGGGTATGGGTCTTCGGGAGCGGGCGTTCCTTCTTGATTGACAGTCTTCCGAGAGGCTTCCGACGGTCGCATCCATCGCGTCACTAGTAGCCGAAAGAAGCCGAACGTCGGTGCGGCTCTATACTGCGCCTGCGCACCGACGTTCGGCATCTTTTGGAAAATCGTGACGCGATGGATGCGACCGTCGGAAGCCTCTCGGAAGACTGTCAATCAAGAAGGAACGCCCAGTCCCGCAGCCCATACCCGGAAGCGACAGAGAAGATGCATCTCGTAAATGGGTAAGTACGGATCATATTTTAAAACAACTAGACAAAACGAGCATTCAGCTATGGGGAAAATGTGTTCTCCATGGGTGAACCTCCGCTTTAAGCTACAAATTCATTAGCTGATATTATTTAAAATGAGTAATGTGCCATTGTACATAAAATATATACACATACATGTTTTTTTAACACAGAGTCTGAGACGTCAAATTAGGTCCTGACCCACATTTTATTTATGCATCTGGTCTACATTATTTACAGTAGGGGGTAAATAATCCCAAGCTGTACATAAACTATGCAAAGCATGTGTAGGGAGAGCGAGTTGTACGGGAGGGGGAGCAAGGATCTAGAATCTCGTAATAACAGAGCGGGCCTCTCAGAGGAACGGCCAGTCAATCACCGCTCTCCAGACTTGCTGTCAGCTGCACAGAGCTGAAGAAGGACTAATTATAGGACATAAGTGCCGGTTTCACTTCAGATCTTTCTGGAGGAAAAGACTATTTCGGATAGAGGGCGAGAGCTTGTGGTAAATCCATTACCTTGTTAACTGTCAGCAATGAAAATGTTTAAAGTGAGTTGAGGGCAAAGAGGAGTAGAAAATGGATTTATGACACAAAGTCACACAGGCATTGGGGTCTTTGACAGTTCACAATGCGAACCAATATGGGGGTGTCATTAACTTTGTATTGACACTCCCAGGGGGTCGCATAGGGCGGTGTGAACTGCCTGCGAGTCAGGTGTGATGCGGGAACCTGAAATGGATTTGCATGGTTCCTAGAGCTGCACGATTCTGGCTAAAATGAGAATCGTGATTTTTTTGCTTAGAACAGGGGTCTCCAAACTTTTCAAACAAAGGGCCAGTTTACTGTCCTTTAGACTTTAGGGGGGCCGGACTCTGGCCAGTGTGGGTAAAAAATTCCCTGGGCTAGCATCAGTGAGAATAAACATAGCCTCAGTGTTGGTGGTCAGTAGGAGGGGGGAGTAGGGCACCATCATTGGTATTAGTGGAAGAAATAGTGCCCCATTGTTGGTGTCAGTGGGAGGAATAGTGCCCAATGTCATTGGGAGCAATAGTGCCCCAAGGGCCAGATGAAGGCTAGCAAAGGGCCACATCCAGGCCCACCGTTTGGAGACCCCTGGCTTAGAAGATAGATCGCTTAACATCATCGTTCACAGTATAACAAAAAAATTGGGCTAACTTTACGGTTTAGTTTATTTTTTTTATTCATTGAAGTTGCATTTTTTTCCCCAAAAATTGCATTTGAAAGACCTCTGGGCAAATACAGTGTGACATAAAATATTGCAGCCAAAGATCCGACTGGCGTAAGTCTCTTACGCCGTCGTATCTTAGTTGCATATTTACGCTGGCCGCTAGGTGGCGCTTCCGTCGATTTCAGCGCAGAATATGCAAATGAGCTGGATACGCCGATTCAGAAACGTACGTGCGCCCGGCGGATTTTTTTACGTCGTTTGCGTAAGGCTTTTTCCGGCGTAACGTTACTCCTGCTATATGAGGCATAGCCAATCTTGAGTATGGACGTCGGGACGGTGTCGAATTTTGCGTTGTTTACGAATAAGGCTTTGCGTAAATTCCGTTCACGTCGAAAGCATTGACTATTTGCGACGTGATTAGGAGCATGCGCACTGGGATACGTTCACGCACAGCGCATGCCCCAGCCTCACTAAGTTACGGCGGCGTAGCTGAGATACGCTACGCCCGCACAAACTTATGGCGGGCTTTCTGAATCTAGCCCATTGATTTTAACTTGAGAAACAAGTGTCAGAAAAAGATTTGGACTTTAAGTGGTTAAACTTCCTGCATTTACAAACAGAAGTTTGCTCTAAGAAGGAAATTAGATATAGGGTTATGCATTGTAATGTAATGATGTTTCTGTATGTTCTTTAAAGTGTACTGACTCTAATCAGAAAATAAACTTAAACTTGAATGAAAAAAAAAAAAAGAGAAGGAAGTTAGTTACAATGTTTCATGTTGTTACAAACTTGGCAGACTGCCTGGATTTTTTCTTTACAGTAAATCCCTGTGATCCAAGAAGGAAGCATTAGTTACAATGTTTCCTGTTAAGAACTTGGCAGACTGGCTGGATACTTTCTTCTGACAGCTGAGTGAGCAGATAAATTCCCTCCACTTGTTATATGAAAGAATTGGCAAACTCTGCATTGGAGATCGTCAGAGGGGGTGGAATCGAGATCACAATTTTTGAACGATTAATTGTGCAGCTCTAATGGTTCTCCGCACCAATGTGAACCAAGCCTCAGTGTGTCAAAATCACTTCTCTTTGTGTATGCCTACACCAAACCATGCTCAAGTGGATGGCCCCTCCCCTCATCAGTTGGACCCCTATAGAAAAAGGAGATCATGTAGTGCATATGTATGACAATATGGTTTCCCGGCATACATCTACTGCCCCTCCAGCGCTCATCACCACTAAGTGGAAGTAAGCGCAAAAAACAATACAGGACTCCATAGTGCTCTCCGTTACAGCAATTTATTAAAAGTATAGATAAAAACAACAAACACTCATGTATAAACTTGTAATCTGCATGAAAAGGGTACCTGGCCCCTGGAGCAGCCTCCTGTATTAATCCCCCCTGCAGAGGTGAAATCTAAAGTCCTGACTGATACTCTGGCCTCTCTCCCTGCTGTACGAACCTTCTGCTGGGTGAAAAGGCTGAGAGCTGACAGAACACTAAAAAAGGTACAAAAGCTGCTGGTTTATGTTGTGAAAGCCATTAGGGCACTTTGTTCTTTTCATGGCTTCGACAAGCAGATTTTTATTGGGTTAGCATGACAAACAGGTAATATTCAGATTGTGGTCAGCAATGGCAGGCTACTCATTTTTCTCAGACAGTATAAAAATCAAAACAGAAGCTACTGAGTAGATGATAGAAAAAAAGAGTTTATGAAAAAGAGTTTTATGATTATGAGTTCAGAGTGGAATTATGGAAACTGGAGCGATTTTGTCAACTGGCCCTGTTGAGTTAGCAGATCATTGTTTCAGGTCATGGAGGACCAGACTAACCTTCAGCTCAGTCCTTTCCATCTCCCAGGCTGCCTTTGCTCTTGCAAACTGCTGCTGTAGCTCGTTCATTCCTCTTCTTTCTTCCTGTAACTCATTACAAAGGTCTTTGAGAATTCTCTTAACGTCAGTAAGGTTTTTCATGGACTCGATAGTCTGCAAAGTGTAAAAAGAGAACATGTGAAGAGAACGCATAAACAGTCTGCACAATCTGGGCTCCACATTATAAAACTCGGCCACTGCGCATCCTATTTTTTGGGAGTCTGGTATTAAAGTAGAACTTTTTTTTATATTGGATAGAGCAAGGGAGGGTTGCAAATAGGGTTGTCCCGATACCACTTTGAGACCGAGTACAAGTACCGATACTTTTTTTTAATGTCATGTGACAGTATTTTTGTTTTACCAATGTTATTTTTTACTTTTTTTTTTAGGGGGGGGGTGGATTCAGTGTGTTTATTATTATTATTATTTACATTTTATTTTATTGCAATTTTTTTTTTTTAATCAGCCCTGTTGGGGGTCTTTGGAGAGATATCAGGGGTCTTAACAGACCTCTGACATCTCCTCTTTGAGACAGAGAAAGGGACTAAGGACACAGATTCCCAAGTCCCTTTCTCTGCAGCCTCAGCTAAAATGAATGGAGAGAAGCTCCTCTCCATTCATAAACTGAAGCATCGTAAACACAGGTTACGATGCTCAGTTATGTGAATGGACAGAGTCAGTAAGGGAGAAGGAAGGAGAAGGCAGCACACGGAGCACGGGGGGGAGAAGGCAGCACACGGAGCAGGGGGGGGGGGCGGGGGGGTCAGACAGCAGAGAAGACTTGCAACTCCCCTGCCGCACCGATCACCCTGACTTCCCAGGTATCGGCTGAGGTATCAGAGCATTTCCCTCGAGTACAAGCACTCGGGGAAATGCTTGGTATCGGTATCGGGACATCCCTAGTTATAACCCCTGTCCGGGTTTTTTTTTTTTTTTCGTCATCTGTGTCCCATTGCAGAAATTTCCCTTCACTTTCTGTCCTATAGCCAAACAGGAAGTGGGAAGAAATCCCTTCAAATTAAGGACATTTCTTGGGAACCCCCAGGTCACCAGAACGGATGTCCCCAGATTCCCCCTCTATTACTTTTCTTTTAAGGCTATGTTTCCACTGTCGCGCAATTTGCAATGCGATTTTTGATGCGATGTCATGTGACCGGTGAAAACCATGTGTGAACAAGTCGCACCGAAGTCGGAACAAAGTAGTGAAACAACTTTTTTTGGAGACGCTGCGACTTGAGTCGCACCAAGTAGAACAGGGACCATTGAAATACATGGGTTTTAACTTGTCATGCGAGTTCACGTGTGTCAAGTCTCACAACTCGCAGTAGTGGAAACAGAGCCTTACTTGTAATGGTAAACAGGACAAATGGAGAGATTAAACCTCCCTAATGGGGGCACAGACAGCAATAAAACCTGGCAAGCGTTCTAATCCCTCTCTCCTCTATCCAATTTATTTTTAAGTTTTGCCTTTAGATATACTTTAAAGTGGTAGTAAAGTCTTTACTACTACGTTTACCTACAGGTAAGCCTATAATAAGGCTTACCTGTAGGTATAAAGAGTATCTCCTAAACCTGTACGGTTTAGGAGATATTCCCCTCGCTATGCAGCCGCCGGACCTTGCCGAAATGACATCTCCCGCGCGCATGCGACATCACAGCTCCAGCCAATCACAGCGCTGGATCGGCGATACCCAGAAGACACGCCGAGGCAAGATGACATCTCGCTCGGCGTGGACCAGGTAAGTTCTCTACACCTCGTTCCAAGGTAAGTATTTCATAATGAACTAGTATGCGGTGCATACTAGCTCATTATGCCTTTTAGGTGTAAAAAAAAAAAAAAAAAAATTGAGTATACAACCGCTTTAATTTCTCACCAAATAAACAGATAACTGATTAATTTTACAATTAAAGTGACAGATGAACTTTGAAGATTTTTTTTGACACAGCATTCACTGTACAGCATATAAAAAGAGTTTAAAGGTGGGGGGGGGGCTCGATGAGTCATGAGAGGACCAATGGGACCTGCAGAGCTGGAGGTGTGCCTCTATGTAAATCCAGGAAGTGAACAGACAGCAGCTTTAGAAAGTTGACACAGGGCCTAAGAGGTTATTTCCATGGCTCCATATATAGAGCAACCTGCACTAGTCATCGCTATCATTTGGCCACTAGATTTCCTTTTTTTTCAGTTGTGCAAAAAATATATAAAATTAGCAATGGCAATAGAAAACTATAAGGCTTGGGTCACACTTATGCATTTTGTGCAGCCCTCAGGCACAGCAGCCCATTCACTTTAAAAGGCTATTGTACCCGTGGATAAAAAGGGGGGGGGGGGGAATGCAGGAAAAAGGTTTGCGCCTTTCTAAAAACGCAGGCTATTGCACCATTCGATTTTCTGACGCTGCAAATGCACTGTGTGTTTAGATGTGTGGGGGTGAACACCCCAAGCGCCTGTAAAAGAGCAGCGTGTTTTGGCTGCAGGAACAGATGCGATTTCCGCAGCCACACAAGTGTGAACCTAGCCAAACAGGTAACAGGAACAAGACAGAGCTCCTTTCTTAAACATAATATTTAACAATAATGAGGAAAATCCATCACTTTCGGGTTTTAAATAAACACAAATGTTTGACATTTACCATGTTCTGCGACCAACTTTCTCCGTCGCAGGCTTTGTACTCCGTACATGGAAGGTTTAATTCCTCCTCCTCTATTAGCATGTAAAGCTCCTTCACACTGTTTACCTAATAAAAAAGATTTAATGCATTCGTTGTAAAAACAGCTTTAAAACAGTACTACTGAATTGTTACGGCAAGATATTATTTTCTTTATATAAATTAGATTTTTTTTTTGTTAGCACTGAAAGGCAGCACTGCTAGGCGACACTGATGAGGCACTGACTGGCACCAGTGATGGGCATTGATAGGTGACAGTGATGGGCACTGACAGGTGGCACTGGTGTTCACTAATTAGGCTGATGTGCCTCTTCCACTGGGAACCGATGTCCCATACACAGGAGCCAGCGATCGGCTTTTTTTCTCCTCACGCTGTTTTCATCACATGGTAAGGGGTCAGGACCGGTGATCTGCCGAACTGGTTCCGGTTATCGTGAAAGTTCCGGCGCAGGCGCATTGTGATCTGCCAAGATGGTTCCGACAAACGGAAAAGTTCCTTCAAGGACTGCGCAGGCGCAAACTTGCCCTGACGGAAATCTCCGAACCTCGGCCGGCATCCAGGGCGACGTGGATTTCAAGGTAAGTGGCCAGTTGGCCTCACTGCGCTCGTTCGGCCTCCTGGCTCTTTTTTTTTAACATCCTCCATTCCACGGGGATGTTAAAGAATGAGCCTGGATGCCGGGGCGAGGTTCGGAGATTTCCGTCGGCAGGTTTGCGCCTGCGCAGTCCTTGAAGGAACTTCCCCGTTGGGGGAACCTTAAGGACAAGTCACCGGCCCCTTACTCGGATATGTGATCACCCGAGTGAGTCTCAGTGACTCGGTGATTACAGCCATTTAAAGGTAGCACAGTGCTGAATAGCCAGTTCCCGACCCCCGCATGTACATATACGTCCACAATATGGCACGTACAGGCACATGGGCGTACACGTACGTCCTCGCCTATTAGCGGGTGGGGGGTCCGATCGGGACCCCCCCCGCTACATGCGGGGGTCGGGTCCGCTCGGGGAGCGATCCGGGACCACGGCGCGGCTATTTGTTTATAGCCGCTCCGTCGCGATCGCTCCCCGGAGCTGAAGAACGGGGAGAGCCGTGTGTAAACACGGCTTCCCCGTCCTTCACTATGGCGGCGCATCGATCGCGTCATTCCCTTTATAGGGAAGACACGATCGATGACGTCATTCCTACAGCCACACCCCCAAACAGTTGTAAACACATACTAGGTGCACCCTAACTCCTACAGCGCCACCTGTGGTTAACTCCCAAACTGCAACTGTCATTTTCACAATAAAGAATGCAATTTAAATGCATTTTTTGCTGTGAAAATGACAATGGTCCCAAAAATGTGTCAAAATTGTCCGAAGTGTCCGCCATAATGTCGCAGTCACGAAAAAAATTGCTGAACGCCGCCATTAGTAGTAAAAAAAAAATAAAAAATAAAAATGCAATAAAACTATCCCCTATTTTGTAAACACTATAAATTTTGCGCAAACCAATCGATAAACGCTTATTGCGATTTTTTTTACTAAAAATAGGTAGAAGAATACGTATCGGCCTAAACTGAGAAAAAAAATGTTTTTATATATGTTTTTGGGGGATATTTATTACAGCAAAAAGTAAAAAATATTGCTTTTTTTTCAAAATTGTCGTTTATAGCGCAAAAACTAAAAACCGCAGATGTGATCAAATACCACCAAAAGAAAGCTCTATTTGTGGGGAAAAAAGGACGCCAATTTTGTTTGGGAGCCACGTCGCACGACCGCGCAATTGTCTGTTAAAGCGACGCAGTCCCGAACTGTAAAAACACCTTGGGTCTTTAGGCTGCATATTGGTCCGGGGCTTAAGTGGATAGCAAAAAATGGCCTGGTCACGAAGGAGGTAAAACCTTACGGAGGTCAAGTGGTTAAAGGATATAGTAATTTGCAGCTAAATCTACATGTGAGAGTTGTACACACAGCTATGCGTTTCTACAGGTAGCCAAATCCAAGCACTGCATTCACCTGCTGCGGGTCACACAGAAACCTACCATGGATGAGAAAATGTCCAACTATCTATTATTCTCAATTAAACATTTGGCAGTCAATGGACAGCACAACAGACATGTTGTTTGTGGTGTAAAGTGGATTATTCAACTGTTCAATTATTACAAATAAAGGGCGTCTCACTGCTTTATTCTCTATGGCTGCCATTCCCAGATTCCTGTCTGCATAGGACCGGCCTCACTTTCTTTTCCCATCACATCTGATTAGGAGAATATTGTGGATTTTCATATTTCTCCCTGGAAACATCCACTCCAAAACGTAGAGAGACGCTGCAGAGGTTGCTCAACGACTCCAATTAAGAACATCACATTGTAAAAATGTAAGGGGCCTTTCACACGGACGGATAGAATGGTGCTTTTAGCTGCGGATTTTCTAGTTTTCTACCGCAGCTAAAAGCACACAATGCTTTCCTATGGCCCCATTCACACACAACGTTTAGCTGCGATTTCGTTGCATGCGGTTTGGTGCGAATAGAAAAAATAGAATTGAATGCGTCCAGGTGCGATTTAGCGCAGCTATATGCACTTAACCGCAGTCTTTTGTGTCAACTGCGGATAGCAGCGTGAGAAAAACGACTACCACAGCTAAACACGGCCGCACGTAACCGCACGTAATCGCAATGTACAAATGCAGCTAATCGCAGTGCCCATGTCATTTCTGACAGCAAAACACCCCCTCCCCCGCTTCTCAACTTTATTCTTTAATGTGAGTGTCACTGTCGGCAGCTCCCGGTCCTCGCTCTGTAACAAGGGATCGCATGTGCCCGGCGGCGATCGCCCCCGCCGGGCACGCGCACGGGAGTCGACGGCGCGCGTGCCCCTATTGGCTGCTGGGCGAGGTGACGTATAGCTACGTGCTCTCACCCAGCAGTAGAACTGCGGTAGCTGGTCAGCAAGCAGTTAATAAGGACACTTGCCTATCCTGGGCGCCCGCGATGATGGTCCCTCCCCGAAACCTATTCCCTCGATCATTGCAGGTCCCGCGCCACCATCCTCACTAAGAATTTAATTGCGGCTTCCTACTGTGCATGCGCGAGTCTCGCACCGATTTGTGAATGGGCGGCTGCTCTCTGGGATTACACACAGATCACAGAAGGCAGCGCGCCCCATTCACCAGAAGACCCACCGCGGATAAGGAAGAGGAAGATTAGGAACATCAGCATAGCAACCGGTATTTCGGGTGAGTAAAAAAAAAAAAAAAAAAAAAAAAAAAAAAACGTATTTTTTTTTTCAGCTGCATTTTTTGTGTAATTTTTTTTCAGGGTGGAACTCCACTTTAACCACTTAAGGACCGCCTCCTGCACATATACGTCGGCAGAATGGCACGGCTGGGCACAAGCACGTACAGGTACGTCCTCTTTAAATGCCCAGCCGTGGGTCCGAAGCTCCGTGACCGCGGGACCCGATCGCCGCTGGAGTCCCGGAGCTGAAGAACGAGGAGAGCTGTGTGTAAACACAGCTTCCCCGTTCTTCACTGTGGCGCCGTCATCGATCGTGTGTTCCCTAATATAGGGAATCACAATCAATGACGTCACAGAATCTACAGCCACACCCCCTACAGTTAGAAACACAGATGAGGTCACACTTAACCCCTTCAGCGCCCCCTTGTGGTTAACTCCCAAACGGCAATTGTCATTTTCACAGTAAACAATGCATTTTTATAGCATTTTTTGCTGTGAAAATGACAATGGTCCCAAAAATGTGTCAAAATTGTCTGAAGTGTCCGTCATAATGTCACAGTCACGAAAAAAAAAAAACGCTGATCGCCGCCATTAGTAGTAAAAAAAAAAAAAAAAAATGAATAAAAATGCAATAAAACTATCCCCTATTTTGTAAATGCTATAAATTTTGCGCAAACCAAATCGATAAACGCTTATTGCGATTTTCTTTTACCAAAAATAGGTAGAAGAATATGTATCGGCACTTAACTAAGGAAAACATTTTATATATATATATATATATATATATAATTTTTGGGGGATATTTATTATAGCAAAAAGTAAAAAATATTGATTTTTTTTTCCAAAATTGTCGCTCTATTTTTGTTTATAGCGCAAAAAATAAAAACCGCAGAGGTGATCAAATACCACCAAAAGAAAGCTCTATTTGTGGGGAAAAAAAGGACGCCAATTTTGTTTGGGAGCCACGTCACACAACCGCGCAATTGTCAGTTAAAGCAAAGCAGTGCCGAATCGCAAAAACTGGCCAGGTCCTTTACCTGCCTAAAGGTCCGGGTCTTAGGTGGTTAAGCTTTGTTAATAAAACCTGGAAGCTGATTGGTTGCTATGCACAGTTGCACCCGTTTTAGTAAATCTCCCCCACAGAGATAGCTTTATTTAATCACATCTCAGGCCCTGAAAGCATAAACCCCCCATGAAGGGTAAATATGCACCTCTCTTGGTGGTAGCTGACCTTTTTACCCCGCCGCTTGTCTCTGCGCTGGTTTATATGGCATCTGTTGCCTTCCTGTAATTCTCCGAGCATCAGATTATCAGCCCGATCCAGCTCTGTGTCTCTTATAATCCACATTAGTCTAATAAATTCCTGGCTGGATATACTTGGTGGGAAAATGGGGTTAGTCACATGCAAAGCTTCATCCATAACAGCTGCTGTCACAACCAGAACACAAGGCCTCGGGGCCGACTCGTAATGCAGAGCCAATGGCTCCCTATTGAGTGCTGCCAAAAGCCTCATGTTCCTGATTCACGCCAAGTATAAGAAGAGGAAGCGCGGAGCAGAGGATGGGGCTGTGTGTGTGTGATCAATCATGTGACAAATTCGAGCCTCTAGCAATGAGAGAACAATGGTAAAAATACAGGACGGCGGCTTAAATGCAAAAAATGATCCGGCGCGCTCTACAACGCCATTCACCGCACAATGGCTGTCACTGCTGCACCTATCAGCTGCTATTACAATGGGATGTTGTGATTACTCAGCTATTTAGCAAAACAATATCCATTTACTGCATGATTCTTCAAAGACACATAAGCTCCCTAATTGGCTTGCTTAAGATTAATTAGAGATCCGACTCGCTAACATGACAGCGTAACCGGTGACGGGCTTAGATATGACACGTATAATTACATACAGGAGATTAAAACAATCAGCTAAATGAGGTCCAAGGGGCAGCTCTGAAATAATGGTTTTGGAAATTCTTATTTAACAAGGAAATAAAAAAGTAACAGTCGCAGAACATCATCTTTGTCACACATTCTCCTAAATCCTACAAGTTATAAGAGAGCACAGCACTGTACTGGATATATGATATCTTGTGCACAGCATCTGGTGGTTTACAGCAGGGGTCTCCAAACTGTGGCCCTTTGCTAGTCTTTGCCTGGCCATTGGGGCACTATTCCACCCACTGATATGGGGCACCATTCCTCCCACTGATATGGGGGCACCATTCCTCCCACTGATATGGGGGCACCATTCCTCCCACTGATATGGGGGCACCATTCCTCCCACTGATATGGGGGCACCATTCCTCCCACTGATATGGGGGCACCATTCCTCCCACTGATATGGGGGCACCATTCCTCCCACTGATATGGGGGCACCATTCCTCCCACTGATATGGGGCACCATTCCTCCCACTGATATGGGGCACTAGTCCCCCCACTGATATGGGGCACTATTCCCCCCACTGATATGGGGGCACCATTCCTCCCACTGATATGGGGCACCATTCCTCCCACTGATATGGGGCACTAGTCCCCCCACTGATATGGGGCACTAGTCCCCCCACTGATATGGGGCACTAGTCCCCCCACTGATATGGGGCACTAGTCCCCCCACTGATATGGGGCACCATTCCTCCCACTGATATGGGGCACTATTCCCCCCCACTGATATGGGGCACTAGTCCCCCCACTGATATGGGGCACTATTCCTCCCACTGATATGGGGCACTAGTCCCCCCACTGATATGGGGCACTAGTCCCCCCACTGATATGGGGCACTAGTCCCCCCACTGATATGGGGCACTAGTCCCCCCACTGATATGGGGCACTAGTCCCCCCCACTGATATGGGGCACTAGTCCCCCCACTGATATGGGGCACTAGTCCCCCCACCGATATGGGGCACTAGTCCTCCCACCGATATGGGGCACTAGTCCTCCCACCGATATGGGGCACCATTCCTCCCCACTGATATGGGGCACTAGTCCCCCCACTGATATGGGGCACTAGTCCCCCCACCGATATGGGGCACTAGTCCCCCCACCGATATGGGGCACTAGTCCCCCCACCGATATGGGGCACTAGTCCTCCCACCGATATGGGGCACCATTCCTCCCCACCGATATGGGGCACTATTCCCCCCACTGATATGGGGCACTATTCCTCCCACTGATATGGGGCACTAGTCCCCCCACCGATATGGGGCACTAGTCCCCCCACTGATATGGGGCACTAGTCCCCCCACCGATATGGGGAACTAGTCCTCCCACCGATATGGGGCACTAGTCCTCCCACCGATATGGGGCACTAGTCCCCCCACCGATATGGGGCACCATTCCTCCCCACCGATATGGGGCACCATTCCTCCCCACCGATATGGGGCACCATTCCCCCCACCGACATGAGGCACCATTCCCCCCACTGAAACCAACAATAGGGCACCATTTCTTCCACCGATACCAATGATGGGATACTCCCGCTAATAAGGGGAATACTCCTCCTATTGACCACCAACCCGGAGGCCATATTTATTCTCAATGATGCCGGGCCTGGGACATTTTCTGCCCTCGCTGGCCACTATCCGGCCCTCCTAAAGTGTGAAGGACAATTAAGCTGACCCTTTGTTTTTTTTTCTTTTTCTAGGTAGAGAGAAGACAGCACCATATTTCTTAATTGTGTGCGGCGGCATCTACCTGGCTGTACTGCGTGGAAGAACTGTAAAACATGGGTCTTAAAACTACGGCCCTTCAGTTCAGGAACTGAAGTCGTGTCTGTGAATGTCAGAGTTTTACAATGCCTCATGGGACGTGTAGTTCTGCAACAGCTGGAGGACCGTAGCTTGAGGATCCCTGGTGTAAAACTGGATGGACAGCAAGGTAAAACTGCTCCTATACAGTTTAGTTTTACGTTCCACATATTTATGCTTTCAAAATAAACCTATAAAACGGACCAAAGCCCATTTATTATTACCGTATTTATCAGCATATACCGCGCACTTTTTTGCCCTGAAATTCAGGGCAAAATCGTGGGTGCGCGATATACGCCGATTCGAGTTTTAACTATTGCGCCGGCATATACCGAGCGCAGTACACTCGTGTATAGTCGGGCAGGCTCGGGTTCTCTCGCAGTCACGTCCTGGACGTACAGGACGTGACGGCGAGAGGAGCCGAGCCTGCCCGACTATACACGAGTGTACTGCGCTCGGTATATGCCGGCGCAGTAGTTCAAACTCAGTGCGGGAAGCGGGGATTGAGCGGGGAGGACACCGCAGAAGGACGCCGGACCCGACGAGGAGGACACCACCGAAGCCGCAGACGGACGCCAGACCCGACGAGGCCGCCGCGCAAGACACCAAAACTGTAAGTACTAAAACTTTTTTTTTACAGGAACTGCGGGTCCACTTTAGGGGTGCGCGCTATATGCTGGAGCGCGCAATACCCCGATAAATACGGTACTTCTGTAGCTCCATCAATTTACGCAGCGCTTTGCATCTATATTGTACATTCACATCAGTCCCTGCCCTCAAGGAGCTTACAATCCAAGAATCCCAACTCACATTCATACATACACATATTAGGGCCAATTTAGCCAGGAGCCAATCACCTACCAGCATGTCTTTTATCATTACATTCTAATTGATCATAGATTAGATTTTTGCAAAAGAAAATACAAGACAGACAGGAACGCCAACAACAGCTCCCCATACCACCATTTTTTGGATACTATAGGGCTGTCTCTCTGCTACTAGCTGCTCACTCATAGGCAAGTTTTATACATTACAAAAGGCATACATTGTAGACTTTACAAACACTTGCCTCCAGAAAGTCTTCTCCTTCGCTTGGTAGGACCTTTCCCTTCCGCCAACGCTGAAGAAACCACCTGAGCTTCATGAAGGTCAGGCAGAAGCTCTGCTTGAACTGCTGCACCTCTTGCACTAGGACGTTCTTCTCCTGGCTCCAGAACTTCTGCTCCAGTCTCCTCTCTAGGCCCAGGCTCTGGAGCTCAAAGTCTCGTCTTAGGAATAGTTTCTGCTGATCCTCCTTCAGCTGGAAGGAAAGGTCAAAGAACAGATATCAGAGCATAGGTCAGAACCACCAAAAACAGCTAACTCAGGCAATTACCTCGCTATCCTTATCTGCCAATGCATGGTATGGTATGGTAGTGCAAATCTAGATATGGTCTGTTCAAGAACAACATACCACCAGTATTTAAAGTGTAAGTAAACCCACCTATCATTTTCAGCCAAGGAGGCTGCCATCTTTGCCTCTGTTTAATCTACACCTGCCATGATGCTGCACATGTGATCAGTTATGACACCAGCCATTGGATGGTTTGACAGTTTGGTTCAGAGCACAACCAAAGGGAGTGTTACATTTCCGCCACGTGCCGGAAATTAAACTGTTTTATGGAGGGGTTTACTTCCGCTTTAAGTTACCCATGCAGTGGCAGCAATAGTCTTCACTAACCCCCACTGTAAGTGCCCAAAGGGTTGGTTCAAATTACCGCCTATAAATTGGGCTCAATAACTAAATGTGGAAAGAAGATGCGATTATTTTGCAGTTCTTCCTTTTGACGTACAACGTCCAGGTTTACCTGCTTGGGGACACACAGGCATTCGTACATCCCCGACACAGGCATTCTCATTCATGTCAATTGGGTTGGAGCGGATATATGGACACAGACACGTCTCCCAATTTGACATCCATGCAGGAGCAGGGCTATAAACGTGCATGGTTTACATTTAGGCCTGTGGCACCCACACAGATGTCCAATTTGGAGCAGTGTCCACCCAGCCATTGCCAACCCACATGAATAGGACTACCTGTGTGGAGATGCACGGAACATCTGTGCTTCCCCATACAGGCCCTCACACTGGTGTGCGCTGTACTAGGCTGTATGAGGCCTTTTATCCTTCTTTGCAGTAGAAAAATGTGGTAGAATTGTGGTTCTGAATACCTGCTATAAGGGTAACTGCAACTACATGAAAAAAAAAAAAAACAGCCTGCTTTGTCCCCCGCAACAGCCGAAACGTGATTGTCCATGGGTGACGCGAGTCTCTTGCGCCAGTTTTTATACTGGAGACCTGCTGAGCAAAATAATTAAAACCTCCACTCGCCTCATCCACCAACAACACGGACCTTTGTCATTTGTCCTTCAGTCATCAATTCTTAATAACTTCAATAGAAAATGCAAATTTATGAAAGAACAACAGTAAACAATTTACAACATAAATAATGCACAAAGGGCCATAAACCCTTCCAAAGTACATCTGTATCTCTACCAACACGAGGAGAAGTGTGTATAGTAGAGGGACGAGATCAAGCCTCCTCTGAAGAAATGTTTTATATGCTATGAGACCAAAATTCCAAATTTCAGTTTAATAAATTACTTTAAAGACCTGTGTAGTGCATTTTATTTTTGACACTTTTTATTCCAGGTGAATGGGTAGGGGCACGATGTACCCCATACTCATTGACATAGGGTGGAGGGGCCGGGATCTGGGGGCCCCCTTATTGAAGGGGGCTCCCAGATTCCGATAAGCCCCCCACCCGCAGACCCCGACAACCAGCGGCCAGGGTTGTCAGGAAGGGGCCCTTGTCCTCATCAACATGGGGGCAAGGTGCTTTGGCGTCAAGGGGGGGACGGGACGCAGGGGCCCCCTGCCCCAAAGCACCCACCCCCCATGTTGAGGGCATGCGGCCTGGTACGGTTCAGGAAGGGGGGGCGCTCGCTCATCCTCATCCCCTTTCCTGACCTACCGGGCTGCGATTTTGGGGGAACGGAAAAAACGGTGTGGGGGGGGGGGTTCCCCTTAAAAAAAACATACCAAACTGAAGGGCCCGGTATGCCGCTTAAAAAAAAAAAATAATTGGCGTGCAGTTCCCCCTAATTTTCGGGGGATCAAAGTCGCGTCCCTGGTCATTGAAGTCGTACTTCAAGTCGTAGGGCAAAGAACACAGAGATAATAATGAAAGCACAAGGATTTAATACTATGGAAAATGTTGGCAGAGAATAATCACACTTCATTAGCACCACATAATCCAATATGAGAACCGCACCTTATCTAAACACATTCTGATGTGTTTAATTAGAGGACCAGTTGTCCTAGAAAACACACAGCTACAGGGTTTGGACCAGCGGCTACAAATATAGTCAAGAATGTATGCAAGAGGCTGCAAACCTGTACATGTATAAAACTTGGCTGTCCAGGTAATATTTCATGCCATTTCTGGCTTAAAAGAGAGAGTTAAAGCGGAGTTCAACCCTAAAATGGAACTTCCGCTTTTCGGAATCCTCCCCCACTCTGCTGTCACATTTGGCACCTTTCAGGGGGGAGGGGGGAGCAGATGCATGTATAATACAGGTATTTGCTCCCACTTCTGGGCATAGATAGCAGCAGTATCCGCAGATATCTAAGCCATAAACCTAGAATGGATGCAGCATCAGTCCGATGCTGCATCTGTCTCCCGCCAGCTCTAAGACTGACAACTGAGCATTCAAAGACTGTTGAGTGCTCAGTTCTCAGTGTTGTGTAAACAGAGAGCTGGCGACGGTCAGTCCCTGGCTCTAGGCTCTGTCCCTTCAGTACTCACGGGAGTGGCGGGCTGCGGAGGGGGCGAGAGCGGCTGGGCTGCAGTGGGAGCGGGCGGTCCGTGGATGGGGAGGGAGCGGGCGGTCCGCGGATGGGGAGGGAGCGGGCGGTCCGCGGATGGGGAGGGAGCGGGCGGTCCGCGGATGGGGAGGGAGCGGGCGGTCCGTGGAGGGGGCGGGAGCAGGCGGGCTGCGGAGGGGGCGGGAGCAGACGGGCTGCGGAGGGGGCGGGAGCAGGCGGGCTGCGGAGGGGGCGGGAGCAGGCGGGCTGCGGAGGGGTTTACACAGCACAGGAGCAGGCAGAAAACATTAATCTCTGTCACTTTGCTCTCTCTACTTTCAGCATGCTCCTTGGTGACACATGAGCACTGCAGCACAACTGATTGGCTAGTTGACTTGCCTCTTCCAGTTTGAGCTCTGCTCTACAGTGACTGCAATACACTGATAAAAGTCAGAATTCAGGTTCTTACACACAAAAAAAAAAACCTTCATTAATCAATGTCTTTTTACATTTGCCTGGGTTTCTGCTTTAGGACAATTTACACTAAAATTACCATTTTCAATGATTATCTAAAGACATGAAAGTGTCCATAGTTATAAATAATTATCCTTATTATAGAAGTCAGAAGTTTATAGAAGTGCTAAAAATGGAGACCCAAACCTGAGCAACTTTCTGGTGGAAGGCCTCTTCATCTTCCTTCCTCAACTGTCTCTCCTGTGACAGCTGCTCCTGCAGCCCCTGTATGGTCTCATTGGCTTCGGACAGCACCAGCTGCAGGTCTTTAATCTGAGAAGAGAAACACTGAAGTTTAATGTTCCCATATTGTATTCTTGTCCCTGGGTGGAGTACACAGCAGTGACGAGGTTCCCTATGGGTGCTGCAAGATCCGATATTGTCATCGGGTGTCTAATACGCCATATTGGAATATATTAATAAACTTGGCTCTACAGTTTGTAACCACATTCTTTTACACACAATCCAAATTGGTTATTCAATTACAAGACCAATCTCTGATGTAATTCCCATTTTCGTTTTGTTTTCAATTCAAACTACATAACCGTTAGGCCTCATGTACACTGGACGTTAAAATAACGGTCTAAGTTCTGAAGGCAAAAGGGGTCCAACCCGGTACCAGCAAGGTGTACCTAATAAAGTGGCCAGTGTATATTATACATTTAGATCAGATCAAAAAATGGGGGTTATGTATGAAAGGCGTATCCACTTTGCACTGAAAGTGCACTTGGAAGTGCAGTCGCTGTAGATCCGAGGGGGACATGCATGGAAAATAAACAGCATTTTAGCTTGCACATGATTGGATAACGAAAATAATCAGCAGAGCTTCCCCTCATTTCAGATCTACCCCTCAGATTTACAGCGACTGCACTCCCAAGTGCACTTTCAGTGTAATTTCAAGTGCAATTTGCACTTGTAGTTTGCACTTATAGTGCAAAGTGGATTCGCCTTTCGTAAATGTGTAGATTCTGAGATTTCAGTAACTGAAGTTATATGCAAAGCTCAACGTTTCCTATAGAAGTCAAGCCCCCTCCCTCCCAAAATGACTAAACACAATGGGCCAGATTCTCAAAGGACTTACGACGGCGTATCTCCATGTACGCCGTCGTAAGTCCGAATGCGAGCCGTCGTATCTATGCGCCTGATTCTTAGAATCAGTTACGCATGAATTTGGCCAAGATACGAGCGGCGTAAGTCTCCTACGCCATCGTATCTTGGGTGCATATTTACGCTGGCCGCAAGGGGCGCTTCCGTAGATTTACGCATCATATATGTAAATTAGCTAGATATGCCGATTCATGAACATACTTGCGCCCGCTACGCCGTTTACGTTAGGCTTACGTCCGGCGTAAAGTTACCCCTGCTATATGAGGCGCAGCCAATGCAAAGTATGGACGTCGGAACAAGCATATCTTTTTACGTCGTTTACGTAAGTTGTACGTGAATGGGGATGTGCGTAGGTTACGTTCACGTCACAGGCATTGAGCCGGTGTATCTTAGGGAGTAAATTCGACGTGATACTCATCGGCGCTTCATTTACATGGGGTCACGGCTCATTTGAATGCAACACGCCCACCTCTTCCAAATTTGAATTACGCGGGCTTACGCCAGCCCATTTACGCTACGCCGCAACTTACGGAGCAAGTGCTTTGTGAATACTGCACTTGCCTGTCTAAGTTGCGGAGGCGTAGCGTAAATAGGATACGCTATGCCCGCATTAAGATACGCTCTCCTACGTGAATCTGGCCCAATGGCTGGTATCCTACGATCACATCTCTCATGCTGAAAAACTGAATGGTGTGAATGAGCGAGACGTGCGATTCATACATTTCCTCCACAGTACAGCCCAGCGTCAGATTTACATCAATCTCCCTTTATCTGTACAAGTTAGAAGGGAAAACACAGCGTGCTGCATAAACGTATCAAAACATCTGAGATCATCCCTGTAAAGAATCACTGATTCTACAAAATTGGACTGAAACTCAATTAACTGATTGATCAAGCCTGTGCCTCGTTATTGACAAGGTGGGGGCAATATTGAAGAAGGTTCAGGTAAACCATAGGTAATCAATAAGCCCTCCTTATCTTGGCTGCTAATATACTATGAAGGTACGCTGTATACAGCGTTCCTCCTACAATGGATCCAATTACAAACTAATATTTTATATTCAGCACCAGATTCAAATACATTAAAGCGGAGTTCCACCTAAAAAAGGAACTTCTGCTTAACCCACTCCTCGCCCGCTTACATGCCACTTTTTTCATGTAATTTTTTTTGGGGGGGGGGGGGGGGGGGGGGGCTTCAGGAGAAGGGGACTTCCTGTCCCACTTCCTCCTTCCGCCGAGGGGCTGGAAAGGCGATTAGCCTAATCGCCTTTTCACAGCCCCTCCCTGTAGGCGAGCGCCTGTCCAATCGGACGCGAGCTCGCGCATGCGCAGTGGGTGCCCGGCCGTGAAGCCGAAAGCTGTCACTGCCGGGTGCCCACACTAAGAATGAAGACGACGGCCGGCGAGGGGGGGGGGAGAGGAGCGGAGCCCCTGCCGGCGCGTCGCTGGAGCCGTGGAGCAGGTAAGTGTCTGTTTATTAAAAGCCAGCAGCTACACTTTTTGTAGCTGCTGACTTTTAATAAACTTAAAAGAAAAAGGTGAAAAACCCGTTTAATATGTTGCAATTTTAGACCTCTTGGGCCTGTCTGTCAAGGTGTCTGAAAAGCCAACTATTTTATTAAAGCATTTTTTGCGAGTAACCATGCAAATGCTCAGAGTCCGGAAACCGATATATTTGAGTTGCAATTTGAGCCCATACAAAACGTATGGGCTCAAATCGCACGCGATTCTGCATGCAGTTTCCCCCACCAATCCTGTGTGAGCCCAGGCCTGTCATGGTGTCTTCAGCTCGGGTTCACGCAGGAGCGGTAAGGGAAAACTCAGGCGTATCGGACAGTAATCGCAAAGCATTCATTTGTATAGCCCCAAATCGCACCACTAAGGAATCGGTTTCAGGCATCAGAGCATTTGCCTGAGTACTATGCAAATGCTTAATATCGGCGTCAGTATAACCCTACTTGTAAAAACAGCATTGATAGCATTAAAGAGTTTGTAAAGGATTTTTTTTTTTTTATCTTGATAGCTTCCTTTACCTTAATGCAGTGCTGTTTTCATGTCCTCATTGTTTGTTTTTGCTCTCAATATGCTGTAATTCTTCTCTGATCTCCACACTTCCTGGTTGTCTGTTTCCTGATAACCACAGTACTGGGAGCTTTCTCTCTGTGGTCACTAATCAAGGAGGTGTGATTACTGTGTGTCTAAAACCCCTCAGCACCAATCAGTTTCGTTTTCCAAACCATCCACTGCCCTGTATTGGCTCTGTATGCTCTGTACAGCAGAGAAGCAGGAAACAACATGCAAAAACAAAACTAGAAACTGTAGGTACATTATATGATTGATTTTTATCTATTTTTAAAAGGAATCGGTTAACTATTATGTCTCTCTACCCTGTAAACAGTCATTTCAGCAAAAAAAAAAAAAAAAAGTTTCCTTTACAACTCCTTCAATGTACATAGCAGCAGAGCAGTAGGAGGGACTCTACACTCCCACTCATCGGTATCGGCACAAGTGTCGGTACTCGCCGATAAAAACGTATTGGTGCAACCCCGCTTACGAGGTAATATCAAGGTTTGCAAAGGCGTTTGTTGCACACAAGGTGGATATATAGGGGAGTATATTTAAAGAGTTCCACCCAAAAGTGAAATCTTTGCATATCTGCTTCCTCACAGATTGGTCTTAAACAGGTACCCTCTTCTGTATAAGGTCGCGGCAGTCTACCTCATTTACAGCCCCTCCTCCCCGCTGCCTTCTGGGAGATGCACACAGGTCCCAAAAGACTGTTCCCCTTAGTGAAGATGCCGGCTAGGGGTGCTGACATTGCGGGATACCTGGACAGGTAAGTGTCCTTATATTAACCGCTTGGCTGCAGTATGGCACGGGCAGGCAAAAGGACGTATATATACACGTCCCCTTTAAGAAGTGGTTGTTGCGGCAACAGTATGTGTAGCTGCTGACTTTTAATTTTTTTAATACAGGCTGAAACTCAGTTTTAAATAAAGGTTCTGTGCCTAAATTTGACTAAGAAGTTGCAAAAAATAAATAAAAAAAAACTGGAAATGCACAATTTTTAAACTTAGCCTGTATCTGTACTACTTGCTGATTTTTTTTTAATTTTAAATGTTATTATTAAAATCAGTTTGTATCAATTTGTACAGCAATAAAACAAAAATTCATGCAAAAATTGATATTTACAACCATTGCAGCGTAGAAAGTCTTACTACTGGCCTTGGGAATTATTTATTTAGATGGAAAGAAAAAAAAAAAAAAAAGGAACTGTGCTATTTAAGGATATGACTAGGAAAGAGTTAATCAGCTCTGCAATTGGTCCAGCTATCCTTACAGAGCTTTGTATAGTAACAAGGTTGCTAGGTAACCACAAAAGAGTTACTAGGCTGTGCAACATCTGACGTGGCCAATAGGCAATAGTCATACGGTTATAGAATCCCATTCAGACTCTGTATCTCTGTTGCTGAGCAGATAAAAGGAGTGGATGTTTTCTAACTATTTAAAGCAGCGTTTACGTATGAAGGTGCTGAACGCCGGTGTGGAGTCAATGCGAGAGCAGCAAATGAAGCAGAAGCCATCATCCTTTAATGTTGCTGTTTTTTTTTATTTTATTAGACTGATGTAAAAAACCCTGTTCTTATAGCTTTGTAGTACATTGATAAAAATGAAGCCTCCTGACTTGGGGCCAATTTACACCAGGTGCAGTAGGACTGCACTGGCCAGCTATTCTAGCACAGTCCCACCACAAGACAAGGCAAAAAGCCTCGTCCCCCACATAAACCAAAAAAAGTAATCTGTACCAGTTAAAAAAAAAAAAATGGCATCAGTGCAGAACAAGGTATAGCAAATCAGTAATGGGGAAAAGATTAGCAGCAAAGTGCTCTCACTCTTTAAATGCCCACTAAGAATTTACCGTGCTGCACTTTTTTAGTGCATACAGCATTTTCTTCCGTCTTTTTAGCCCATGCATCTAGCATGGAAACAAGTACCGTATTTATCGGCGTATACGCGCACCTTTTTCCCCTTGAAATCAGGGGTGCGCGATATACGCCGATACCCCGCCGTCTCCGACATTGTCCGAGCCGAGTGTACTGCGCACTCGGCTAGGCTCGGCCACGGTCGGCTCCACCCGCAGCCACGCGAGAGGAGCCGAGTGCGCAGGAAATCCGGCTCTGCACAGCACGCCAAATTCGAACACACGACCATGCAACCCCTCGATGGACCCCACCGCAGACGGACACCCACAAGGCTCGACGGACACCCACAAGGCTCGACGGGCACCCACAAGGCTCGACGGGCACCCACAAGGCTCGACGGGCACCCACAAGGCTCGACGGACACCCACAAGGCTTGACGGACCCCACCGCAGACGGACCCCGCCGCAGACAGACACCCACCGCAAACGGACACCCACAAGGCTCGACGGACCCCGCCGCAGACGGACACCCACAAGCCTCGACGGACCCCGCGCAAGGCCGCAGACGGACGCCGGACAAGGCCGTCAATGGACGCCGGGCAAGACAGCAGACGGACCCTGCGCAAGGCCGCCGATGGACGCCGGACAAGACATCCAAAATGTACGTTTTTCCCTAAATTTTCCTCCTCAGCTTGGGGTGCGCGCTATACGCCGGCGCGCGGTATATGCCAATAAATACGGTATTTAATTTGCTATAATTGACAGCGCATGTCTTAGGAACCAGGCCCTTCCCAGAAACAAGCGCCATCACTAGGTATGCAGCGGTAGTGGGGGGAGGAGCTAGTTCCCCATTTCACTCATGTGCGCTCCTTGCTGCAAAGGCTAGTTATAGGTTGGGGTGGTTGCTATTTGTTTGCACAGTTTGTGGATTGGTGAGGGTATGCACGTGATACCTCCAGCTGCCATTGTGCCCTTGCTGGGTGTCGCATGCATCCCTGTGCCTTTAAGGAAGGGTGGAATCCCTCAAGGCAAACCTGCTCTCAATCTTTCCAACTGCTCTATCTATCTATCTATCTATCTATCTATCTATCTATCTATCTATCTATCTATCTATCTATCCATCTATCCATCTATCCATCTATCCATCCATCCATCCATCCATCCATCCATCCAATATATATTTTTTTTTATAGGAGATAGAGAGATAGAGATAGATATCTCTCTCTCTCTCACTCACACACACACACATATATATATCCATATCTATATCTCTATCTCTATATCTATATCTATATAGAGATCTGTATTATATATATATACATATACATACATATGTATGTGTGCTCCAATTTGGGAGATTCTCAAAATGATAGAATTAGGACCGTAGTATACCGTGGTGCCTTGATGTGGCCACTGCGGCTTACACGTTTCCAAATGTGTGTGACTAAACCCCTTATTTTTAAAGTAAATGGTTAAACAGGGTCAATGTGATATTGTTGCAGACTAGCTGGTAATTAAGCTGTGAATTTTTGTTTGTTTTTGATTCAGTTCTTGTCTTTTTCTGGGTTGCTAGGATGCAGGCATTTCCTGTGGCCCAGGGTCCGTGGTTGGTAAGACACAGGCAGCTGTCTGCACCACAGCAACCACTGATACTGTCTTGCCTAACCATCTGTTTCCCCAGCAACCAAGGATGTTGTACGGCAGGGCAACAAAGTGCAAAGTGAGCGCTATATTGTTATTTCTTTCATGCACCAGTCACCTACCTCTGCTGCATAGGACTCGTTGTCTTCAGGCTGATAGGTCTTATAGCTTCTCATGTGATCAATATTGTGGTCCCCATCCATCTTCTCCCAGCCGGATGTCTCCTTCTCACGACAGTTCCTACACTCGGGCTGCTGCATGCATGGGCGAGTAATGAAGAACAGAACGAGAAAGGCCAAGGGAAGGAATAAAAGGAACAAAGTAGAAAAAAAAAAAAAAAAAAGACGCAAAATGAAATAAAAGGGTCCCCAATGGTAAAAGGACAAAATAAAAATTTACGGAGAAATAAAATTACATAATGAAAAAAAGGAGGAAAAGAAAGAAGAGTTTGGCGACGGAGGAGAAAGACAAGGTGGAGAGGAAAAGAAAACACGCAATGAGTAGACACGTGGGCTGGGGGGTTGTTAAGGGAGAGAAAAAGAAGGGAAGAAGATGTGCAAACACCGGTTATGGTGCCCATGCAGTGAACAGGGGAGCGAGGTTTTGGGTTGGGGGGGGGGGGGGGGGGGGCGCAGGAAGTACAGGAAGATTAGCTCTACAATCTGGCATCATGCAAGGGATTAGAACTCTGGCGAAAAAGGAGCATGCTCTCTATTGACCCGTTTACCCATTTCTCCTCGTATCTGCTAATCCTGCAACTGTCACCTATGTACACTATGTGGCAAAAAGTATGTGCATGCCCTGCCCAATTATCGAGGTTGTAAAGGTTTGTTTTTCATTTTCTAAATAGGTTCCTTTAAGCTAGTGCATGGTTGGTTCACTTACCTTTTGCTTACTGAGGGGGAACAGGAAGTGAAAAATTCAGACAAAGAAAAAAATCATTTAGGGCTCTTTCACACTCTTTCACACGGAGTGCCCGTTCAGGTCCGCCTGACAGTTTTTTTTTTGCGGACCTGAACGGGCACTCCGTGCTCCTCTATGAAGCCGCGGATGTCAGCAGTGACATGGCCCGCTGACATCCGATCCGCCAAAGTGTGACGGAGGAAAAACCTACTTTTCCATCCGTCTGGCGGATCAGATGGGTGAACGGTCCGTGTTCACCTGATCCCCCATAGGGGAGAGCGGAGTTCTGACAGGGCAGTCCCTGCACAGTGTGCGGGGGACCGCCCTGTCATCCGCCGGTTCAGCGGGGATCAACGGAGCGATCCCCGCTGAGCAAGCGGAGGTGCACGGGGCGGATCATCACTGATCCGCCCCATGTGAAAGGGGCCTTAGAAGGGAAATGGAAGGAAAAGGTAAGTGAACCAACAATGCACTAGCTTAAAGGAACCCATTTAGGAAAAAAACAAAAAAACAAACCTTTACAACCCCTTTAAAGTATTTTCTGTGAAGGCTACTGATAAATGCTACAGCATGCAAAGAAATTAAAAAACAAAAAAACCTGCACTTCCAACCTTATGGCAACAATTTGGGGAAGACTCGTTTCTGTTATGCCAACTTGTTAAGACTTGGTTTGGTGGAACTTGAGTGGCCTGCATAGAGCCCGGTGGTCTCACCCAACATGAGTGCCGGAATGTTCGACAAGCACATACAGGTGTGGTGGTCAGATGTCCACAAACCTTTGGCCGTTTAGCGTATCAAAAATAAAAATAAAAAAAATAACTTCACTAAAGAGAACTAATGGAGATTGGGTTTAAAAAATAAATCAAAAGCATATCTACATTATACATTATATAGATATATTTTTTTTAACTTCTGTATACAGTTCTGCTGGGGAGAATCATCCATTTGTCCTCAGGGACCATTCAATCTGTCTGTTATTTCAAACTTTTAGGCCTCATTCCACACTGGACGTTTTTTTGACGTTTTAACAGCTGCTGTTTTTGGCTGTAGATGTTTTTTTTTTCTACAGTCATTAAACTCTCCATCAAGTTATCCTGTGTGTCCATGCACACATAGGGGCAGATCCACAAAGATCCGCCCCGGCGCACCGTATCTGAGATGCGCTACGCCGCCGTACCTTACTGCAGTTTGGTTCGAATCCATAAAGATTTCGCGCCGTAAGTTTACGGCGGCGTAGTCTATCTCTCGTGGCGTAACATCGCCTAATTTGAATCGCCGAGTAGGGGGGGCGTGTTTCATTTAAATGAAGCACGTCCCCGTGCTGAACGAACTGCGCCGTCCCTAAATTTCCCCCCGTGCATTGCTCGAAATGACGTCGCAAGGACGTCATTGTTTGACTTGGACCCAAATTACATCCATCCCGCGATTCACGGACGACTTACGCAAATGAAAAAAAAAAATTCAAATTAAACGCGGGGGAACGACAGCCATACTTAACATAGCAGGTTTAACTATACGCCACGAAAAGCAGCTTTAACTATACGCCGGAAAAAAGCAGACTAGAGACGACGTAAAAGATGTGCCCGCCGCTTGTACGTTCGTGGATCGTCCGAAATAGCTAATTTGCATACTCGCCGCGGATTACGACGTGAATGCCACCCACCGGACGCCGAAGTATTGCATCTTAGATCCAAATGCGTACGCCTGTCGGATTTCTAACCCAGATGCCGTCGTATCTTGTTTTGAGGATTCAAAACAAAGATACGACACGGGAAATTTGAAAGTACGCCGGCGTACTTGCTTTGTGGATCTGCCCCATAGTCTTATCAGCAGTTTTGGGCAGTGGAGTTTTTGAGAGCAAAAAACAAAACAAAAACTAGTGGGTTCCGAGAGTCGTTTTTCAGCTGTAAAAAACGCTCCAACACTAATAAACATTCAAACATCGCTCACCGCCATTTTACGTTTTTGATCCATTGAAAAAAAAAAATTCTTAAAAAAAAAAAACGCTGTTGCAAAAAGGTTAAACTCACTGCAAAGCTACTGGCGTTTTAATAACGTTATTTCAACATCCTGTGTGCATGAGGCCTTAAACTCTGAGAGCCAGGGGCCTAAAGGAAGACGCCATCTCTATAAGCCAGGAACCCTCCTCTGAACTCCTGACTTTGCTTCTCTAACTTCTTGGCTAAACCCAGCCAACTCCAATTCCCCTTGTCCAATAAGAGCGCCCTTATTAATGGGAACCAGTGTACTCCCATTTAATGCAAAGCAATAGGTTACTTTAGTGCTGGCTCTATGAACGGCACCTCCTTATCTTCTCACCCCTTGGCCAACGATAGAGAAGGCAGGAAGCCTTGTGTAAGCTCAGAATCATGACCTGTAGACCACACAGGGCTGAGGACTTTCTACCTGCACAAATGCGACGGCTCCAAGTGTCTAAATGACCAATAACAAAGCACCATTACGTTTACATGAGGGTGAAGGAGAGGCAGTTACATGCTCCCCCCCCCCCAACCTGTATATGGCTAGGCAAACTTTCCATGCTGGTGTCCAAACTTTTGAAGGCCGAGGGCCACTTAAGCGACTTAATAACCAGTCGCGGGCCACAACGAGCGGAGTGGGCAGATGACAGGTCAGTGTCCAGTCTGCATATGCAAAGCAGACACAGCTCAATCTACTCTATGGGCCCTCCGATCCAATCAGATAGAAGGGGGCAGATCCACCTCTGTTTTTTTAGCAGATCGGATTGGAGGTAGGCAGGTGTAAATAGACCCTCTAATCACTTGACGCTCCATATCGGTGATTAGAGGGTCCGATTGGGTCGGACCGATCATGTGAAAGGTGCCTAAGGCTGGTTTTACTCCGATGGTCTGCGGTCTATTGCGGCGCAGTGTACCTGTGGTTTTCCCGCCGGTTAGCTGCACTTTGCCATAGACGTCTATTATATCTTGCAGGTGTGGTGCACTTTCTGAAAAGTCGATTGTCTTCTCTACCGCCAGCTTCATTCACAACACTGATGGCTCTCAGGTGGCAGGTCGACAACCTGCAATCTGGGCTTGCCAACCAGTCATCCCAGAGCAGGAGGTCGCGGGCCACATCAGAGGGCTCCGCGGGCCACTGGTTGGGCACCCCTGTTGTAGACAGTCATTCAAGACTGTACAGGGTTTTCTGAAACATCTGCCTAAAGAATCTTCACATTCAAACCCTTCCGGAAATGTAAAATGGTGCCACCCCCCCGATGTTGTGGTAGTTTCTGCGGCCCCCGACATCACCACTGTATAGAGACGTAGCAAACGGTGGAAGAAACTACAGCTTGCAACGCATGACCAGACTTCCAACACACCCGGGCATTGCATCAGTTGTGAAGAGGCCATAACTCTTCAAGAGTGTAAAGACTGGAAGGACAGCCGAGTATAAATCCTCCACTGCAGGTCATGCTTACTTACATTTTGTTTTTAACTCAACGAAAAAGCGCTACTGGGATATTCTCACTGGACAAGGGAATGGAAAATGGAGGGGGAGGGGGCAGGAAAGATGGCAAGCCAAGCAGCAAAGTGAAACCCAACTAAGGAGGGGCACACATTACCTTTCCTGTAGCAAAAAAAAAGGTAATAACGGGTATCATGTAGCACCTGCTGTTCAGCAACATTTCTAGTTACAAATGTTTAAAAATAGAGGTCTGGTTTTATTTCCAGTATGACGGTTTCTGGCCTGTCAAATGCCCGATCCCATCCCAACATCACATGCTTTCTCTAGGTTCCTGGGCTTGTACAATGGTATCAAATAGCAGAGCCCCTTAGGTGAGATGATGGCATTTGCATTCCTTATGCATAAGCCCACACGTGACTGGATCTCTTTAAGAATTCAGTTTGTGGAATTGTCATAGCGATATGACACAAGAAACTCGGTATTGAAATACACAAGGTTAGCAAAAGAACGTCTCAGTGACAAAAACAGACAATAAAAGGGCATTCAAAATTCTAAACTACACTAAAATGTTATTAGATATTCAAACTGAGATATTCTGGAATGTAAAGATACAACATCCCTATGAGAAAAAAAACTATATACACACACACACACACACACACACACACACACACACACACACCCACACACTCTATAATATATATATTACATTCACACACTATATTTCCAACATTTTTTACCATCCAAACTAGAATAGTAAACGCCTTTTCATAACTCAATTCCCGCAATTAAACACGATCACGTAGTCTTTTCTTTTTTCTAAAAAGACATGGATGAGGGAGTTTGGGGTGGAGGAACATGACTGGCCTGCACAGCAGGGCCGATCCTAGGGTCATAGGCACCTGGGTGCAGAAATATTTCTGGCGCCCCCCACATGGGCGTTGTCATTTTACTAACTCCTCCCCTTTAAATCTCATTATACATCATATCTGTAGATGGACTAGGCGCAGGAATGGACAGGGGCTGTGTATCCTATGCAATCTATCATGCCATAAAACATCTAGAGCAGGGGCAGCCCAGAGCACGTGTAAAGGGATGCTGGGGATGCCATCCCCCAGCACACTGAACACTGACTCACCTCGATTCTCTCTCTGTGCAGCCTGAGATGGGAGGGGGAGGCATTCCAACTGGAGTTGGTGGAGACAGTGCGGGATCCAAGACTCCCAGTGTTAGGAATTCATTCCTGCACATCAGCACTCAGCAGCCACTGAAAACTAGAACTCTTATGTCAGGAAGAGGAGCGGCCCCTCCCCTGAGCACTGCCAGGCTGGACCGGCTGCCCTATGCTTACACATTAGTTCTGGACGGACACATACCTATGCTCAGAACACTAGTTCTGGACGGACACAAACAAGGAGAGAAGGAGGGAGGGGAGAACTCTGGCACTTCGGCGCCCCCACCTCTGCAGGCGCCTGGGTGCAATGCACCCTGCCTAGGATCGGCCCTGCTGCACAGAGTCCTGACCTCAATCCGATAGAACACTTTTGGGATGAATTAGAGTGGAGACTGCGAGCCAGGCCTTCTTGTCCAACATCAGTGCCTGACCTCACAAATGCGCTTCTGGAAGAATGGTCAAACATTCCCATAGACACTCCTAAACCTTGTGGACGGCCTTCCCAGAAGAGTTGAAGTTGTTATAGCTGCAAAGGGCGGACCAACTCAATATTGAACCCTACGGACTAAGACTGGTCGACCTGAATTTTTTTTTTAAAAGCCAGCAGCTACAAATACTGCAGCTTCTGACTTTTAAAAAATGGACGCTAACTGGTCCATCCTGCCTGCAAAGTCGGCAGCCGAGGCATCGCTCGTGTCTCGGCTGCCCCCGCCACCATCCTCGTGAGGGAATCAGGAAGTGAAGTATTGCGGCTTCACTGCCCGGTTCCCTACTGCACATGTGCGTGCGGCCCGTCCTCACTGGTCCCCGTTCTCTCCTGGGACCAGTGCGTTTCCCAGAAGACAGCGGGGGATGTTGGGGGGGGGGGACATGGGAGGGGCGTGACTCCTGCGGAAGTCTATTCCTGGAAGTGGGTGCAAATACCTGTATAATACAGATATCTGCACCCCTCCTGAAAGAAGCCAAACGTGACACCGGAGGGGGGGGGGGGGGGGGGGTTCCGAAAAGCGGAGGTTCACTTCTTGTGTGCGTGTAAAGGCACGTGTCCCAATACTTTTGGTTATATAGTGTATAAGTTCTAGTCATTTTTATTGCCAACATGCAAACATTTATCTATAAGCCAACTTGCATTTATGTTTACTGGTCCTTACAGTGCCGACATCTTTGAAATCTGCTGAGATATGATAAAGTACGGAACCCAACAGCTTGCGCTGCTTCTGTACAAGTCATTAGAGGAACACGATCATCAGAACAGACATCTGCTCTTACATGGGGAAGAATAATCTTGCTGGTGCTTCCAACGTTCTCAATATGGCCAGTGATGCTTTCAATATGTCTTCTTATAATGACATGTAAACAACTAAACTGAACGGGGCAAAGTTACAAGTCGGCCCGGAGAGCGGCACAATCTGGGGTGGAGATATAGGCCAGAGTTTGCAGACAGTCTTTGGGGTGGAACACACAAGGTTTTGGCACATTCATATAACCTGCCCTGCAATGACAAAACCCACTGAGGCCAAAGTAGATTGGTCAGAATCCAAAGTTGCTTCATATTCTGGGGGGGCCAATAAACCCCTAAAATAGAGGAAAGGAGCAGCCTGCACGTTATTCATTAAAGGCAGGCCGTGGTGTAGAGTCCTCCGTGTCCCAGAAGGTTCTCTAAGGCTGGGTTCACACTGGTGCGATGTGTGGGATTCACAGGGCCGGTGCTACCACTAGGCAAACTAGGCAGCCGCCTAGGGTGCCCTGCTGCCCAGGGCGCACGGCTACTGGTGTTCCTACTCTCTTCTCTCTGCAGCAAGCAACTAAGTCTCAGCATCAGCAGGCAGCCGCCGCTCCGTTCGCACATAGTGTCAGAGGCGCAGTGGTGGCGAAGGACTGTGTCCTGAATCCCCAATGAATGGAAGCAAGCAAACATTCATTGATTGATTGATGGGTGCTCGCGAGGCTGCACCTGATGGGCGCTTCATTAAAAAGGTGAAAAAACCTGACTCGCACATAGGGGTGCAACGGATCACAGTTGATCCGTGATCTGAACGGGTCACCCCCTTCGGATCAGAACACACTGTGATCCGCGGATTGCCGCGGCTCCGGGGCTAGGCCGAAGCCGCGGCCTTTCCTAATGTTATGGCCGCAGCTCCGGAGCTAGGCTTCGGCCTACCTCCGGAGCCGCGGCCATAACGCTAGGAAAGGCCGCGGCTTCGGCCTAGCTCCGGAGCCGCGGCCATAACGCTAGGAAAGGCTGCGGCTTCGGCCTAGCTTTGGAGCCGCGGCCATCTTGGTACACCCGGCGGCGGCCCTCCTCCGTTTACACCTACAGAGGAGGAGCCCGCACTTGTGGGACACACGCTGGGAGTGTCTGTACTGCCCGAGGGGGGTCTCTTGCCCTGAGAGGAAGGGGGGATCTCTTGCCCTGAGAGGAGGGGGGGTGTTTGCACCGAGGGGGTACTATAGTTGGTGGGGGGGGGTGAACAGTGGGGGGGAGATGTGTATATTACAGTGGGGGGGGGGATGTGTGTATTACAGTGGGGGAGAATTTTTTTTTTGCCGATCCGAAAAATGATCCGATCAGTGACTCCTGATCCGAGGAACGATCCGAACCGTGAGATTTTTGATCCGTTGCACCCTTACTCGCACAGCAGTTCACACTGCTGTATGTCAACTGCTGGGGAGTGTCAATACATTGTTAACCTGCCTGGCGGTCTTCCCGAGACTGACTCGGGGTTAGATTTTCCTGCTACGATCGGAAACCCCGAGTCAGTCTCGGGCTCGCCTCGCTAGATCCACAGGCACTTTTTACTTACCTTGTCCCTGGATCCAGCGATGCCACCGCGCTGTGTGAGCGAGCGGGACCTCGCTCGATTCACATAGTGCCTCCGTGTGACGCCGATCTCCGTTCCCTGCGACGTTACGACGCACGGGGACGGAGAACGGCGCCAAATTCAAAAATGTAAACAAACACATTACATACAGTATACTGTAATCTTATAGATTACAGTACTGTATGTAAAAAATACACACCCCCCCTTGTCCCTAGTGGTCTGCCCAGTGTCATGCATGTCATTTTATATAATAAAAACGTTTCTTTCTCCCTGCAAACTGTAGATTGTCCATAGCAACCAAAAGTGTCCCTTTATGTCAAAAATAGTTTTAGATCAGCTAAAAAACAGCGATAATAAATTATAATCACTTGCAGAATTGTGCGATAGCGATTTGTGGGGAAATTCGTCATAAAAAAAAAAAAATAATGACAGCAACAATTCTGCAACTGAGCAAATTTCAGTGATTTTAATTTGATTACATTATTGAATAATTTTTATTATAATTATATTATTTGTTATAATTATTTATAATTATTTATTATATTATAATTTATAATTTTGTTTTAAAAAAATGTCATACCCGGGATGCCTATTAGAAGCTTGTTTGGTCAGATTTAAGTGAGTTATTTCTAAAAATTACAGACCTACAATATAAAACGCCAAATTTCCTTGCAAATAATGGTACCGCTTTCAGCATGTTTTTTCGGAAAGAATCATACCGCCAGGGAGGTTAATGACACCCCCATTTCAGCTCGCATATCGCACTGCGAACTGACAGTTCAGACATTAATCGGATGTGTAAAAACCGATGCTATACGATTCTGGTGCGGACCAAAAAAAGGGTCGCGTTTAGGGCCAGTTCACACTGCTGTGATGCGGGGAACCCTGCAAATCCACTGCGGGTTGCCGCATCGCATGTTTCCCGGCGGCAGTTCACACTGCCCTATGCGAACTGCTGGGAGTGTCAGTTAAAAGTTAAAGACGCCTCCAAATCAGTTTGCATATCACAGTGCGATCTGCAAACTTTGACAGGATTCGGATCGCATCGGTGTGAACAATACAATTTTCAATACAATTTGCAAGCTGGGGTATTATTAACAATGTATTGACACTCCCAGCAGTTTGCATAGAGCAGCGTGAACTGCTCTACGAGTCGGGTGCCATGCTAGAACCTGCAGTGGCTTTGCAGTGTAAACCGAGCCTGATGCTACAGTTAAGCCTCATACACACGATCGGATTTCCGTTGGACAAAGTCGTGGAATTTTTTCTAAAGGGCGTTGGCCGTCAACTTGTTCTGCATACGGACGGCAAAACTTTGTCAGCCAACAAACCCAAAACTTTGTGGTTTTTCAGCTCTTTAGCGCCACCCTTTGGGCAACTTCTGCCAATGTTGTGCTATGGTTAGCATTGCTTCCGAGCATGCGTGTTTATACTTTGGATTTTTATCCGAAGGACTTGTGTACACACGATCGGATAATCCAACATCACGCGTTTGTTGTCGGACAATTTTAAAAGCATGTACAGCCGACATTTGTTGTCGGAAAATCCAGAAACCTGGGCCTGTCCGAATAAAGGTCATGGATCCTCAACGTCACCCATCGGTCTTTCTACAATACTCCCTTTGCATAATTTATAAAGGAATACATATCCATGACAAGACTGAAGTAAAACAATGCAAGGAGCTCCAATTCCAGAGGGGAAAACATTTACAGCCCAGGAGAACATGGCAAGCCTACAGGAACCTTGTACTGAAGGGAAGGAGCACAGATGTAAAAACATTGGATTCCGGTAACTGTAGAAGGCCGATAAATGATGATATTCAGTTTGTACATTTTAGTGGTTGGAAATCCTTACAACACACGTTTTGCTACAGACAAGCCTATAATAAGGCTTACCCATAGCTACCCCGGATATCTCATATAACTGAACGGTTTAGGAGATATCCCCTGTATTTGCATGTGCCAAGGTCATCGGCGCATGCGCACTGAAGCAATGGCACGTACGTGCCGGTGCTTTCAGTGACTGTGCCGTTACCGGCAGGTGACGTCATCGCGGCTCTGGCCAATCACAGCGCCGGAGCCGCGATACCCAGAAGTATGTATTTATCGGCGTATACCGCGCACTTTTTCCCCCTTAAAATCAGGGGGAAATCGTGGGTGCGCGATATACGCCGATACTGCTTTTCCCGGGCGCCGCCAAAATAGACCGAGCCGAGTGTACTGCGCACTCGGCTAGGCTCGGCCACGCCTGCAGCCACGCGAGAGGAGCAGAGACAAGCCGAGCGCCGCAGCCTAGAGCCGAGCCGAGTGTACTGCGCACTCGGCTAGGCTCGGCCACACTCAGCTCCGCCTGCAGCAACGCAAGAGGAGCAGGGACAAGCTTAGAGGAGCTGAGCGCCGCAGCCTAGAGCCGAGCCGAGTGTACTGCGCACTCGGCTAGGCTCGGCCACGCTCGGCTCCGCCCACAGCCACGCGAGAGGAGCAGAGACAAGCCGAGAGGAGCCGAGCGCTGCAGCCTAGCCGAGTGTACTGTGCACTTGGCTAGGCTCGGCTCCGCCCTCAGCCACGCGAGAGGAGCCGAGAGAAGCCGAACACACAGGAAATCCGGCTCCTCTCGGCTCGGCAAAGGCGCCAAATCCAAAAACGGACACTCAACGCTGGACGGACCCCGCGAGGAAGCCGCAGACGGACACCTTCAAAGCCGCAGACGGACACCCACAAGGCTGGACGGACCCCGCTCAAGGAAGCCGCAGACGGACGCCCACAAGGCTGGATGGACCCCGCGCAAGGAAGCCGCAGACGGACGCCACAAGGCTGGATGGACCCCGCGCAAGGAAGCCGCAGACGGACGCCCACAAGGCTGGATGGACCCCACGCAAGGCCGCAGACGGACGCCCACAAGGCTGGATGGACCCCGCGCAAGGAAGCCGCAGACGGACGCCCACAAGGCTGGATGGACCCCGCGCAAGGAAGCCGCAGACGGACGCCGGACAAGGCCGCCGATGGACGCAGGGCAAAAATTAAAGTTTTTATTTTTTTCCTTAAACTACCTTTCTAAGTTTGGGGTGCGCGTTATATGCCGGCGCGCGGTATTCCCCCGATAAATACGGTAACTCCGGGACGACATGTCGCCGGCCGGTGCAGGGTTTAGGCAACGCAGCGGGAGCTTCGATCCCAGGTGAGTATTACATAATGAGCTAGTATGCTATGCATACTATCATTATACCTTTGTCTTGGAGGTGTTATTTTTTGCAAAGTGGGTTTACAACCAGTTTAAATCACATGTTTATACTTTAATTTTACATTTATATACCATGGGGGTCCAAAAGGTTACAGAGTGGTAGGGACAAACATTGTCAGGGGGAAACCAAGTAATGTTTTTTTTTTTTTTTTACTTTTTAAATTGGAACTTCACTCTCTCAATCAACATTGACCAGGTCTAATCCTCATGCTTCTAGAATTGGTAAATAGATAGAGAAGTATATCAAATTCTATTTATTTATTCATTTACCTGTGCCCCATCATTTGTGTTAGTGGGAGGAATTGAACCCCTTTCTTGGTGTCATTGGGAGCAATTGTGTTTCGTCGTTGGGGAGAAACTGTGCCCTGTCATTGGAAGTAATTGTGTCCCATTGTGGGTGTCATTTGGAGCAATAGTGCCCCATCACTGGTGTCATTGGGAGAAATGATGCCCCGTCTTTGGTGTCATTGGGAGGAATTGTGCCCCTCCATTGGTGTCAGTGGGGGAAATGATGCCCCATTATTGGCATCAGTGGAGGAAATAGTGCCTCAAGGGTCGCATAAAAGCAGGCAAAGGGCCCCCTGGACAGGCAAAATGAACAGAGTCCTGAAGAAGAGTGCTGCCTGCATCATCTGGCTAAAATACAACACATTGTTACACTAAGCAATCTAGTAAGCTGTTGGTCGCTGCTCACATGTTACCAGTCACAAGCAATCTCCTGAATGGAGTACATCACTGTGTGTAGAGGAGAGTACGGGAAATCAGAAGAGATCTGTAAATCGATACAAGCAGAGCTCTTATCCGACAAATCTTTCATGTCTCTCAGAACAAAGCAGCACACTGGGGTGTAATGCATTCAATAATTAGTAGTGACTACAGCCCGGGGGTACGGCAGGTCTGGGTGAATGGACTGAGACGCGGTTATTGCAGTACAAAGATTTTATAGCTGTAAAGCAATTACGCCTCAATCTCAAGAGTCATAAAAAGCCGGTCCCAGGCCCCCGCCAGGAGAGTCGCAGATGGGGCATTAGCTGGGCTGAAATACTGGGCTCAGGTCACATGAAATAATATATACATCAGTATTTTATCATCACCATTATCAGAAAACCCACTGGCTGAAAAAAAAAAAAAAAGAAGAAAAAAAAAAAAAAAAAAAAAAGGGGGACGGCGACTTATCTACTTAACCACCTCAATACCGGGAACTTTCACCCCCTTCCCTGCCCAGGCCATTTTTCAGCGCTGTCCCACTATGAATGACAATTGCACGGTCAGGCTACACTGTAACCATGTGAAATTGTTATTTTGTTATTTTATTCACAAAGAGCTTTCTTTTGGTGATATTTAAAGCGGTTGCATACCCTCATGGTATATTTGCACCTACAGGTAAGTCTACATTAAGACTTACCTGTAGGTGCTTGCAATATCTCCTTAACCTACATCAGGGATATTCAAATAGCGGACCTCCAGCTGTTGCAGAACTACAAGTACCATGAGGCATAGCAAGACTCTGACAGCCACAAGCATGACACCCAGAGGCAGAGGCATGATGGGACTTTGTAGTTTTGCAACATCTGGAGGTCCGCTAATTGCTTATACCTGACCTACATGGTTAAGGAGATATTTGCAGAAAAGGGGGCACCAATGTCTACGGCGCAGGCGCACTGAGCACGGCGGCTCTTGAATGGGAGTCTGCCGGAAAGTGTTGGAAATGTGCGCATGGGCGGATATCGTGCAGTTCCGCGTGCATGCGCGGGAGTGACGTTGTCATCGCTCCGGTCAGTCACAGCGCCGGAGCGTCGATACCCGGAAGTCACTCCGGGGTATCATGGCGGCGACGGAGGACATGTCCAAGGACCACTGGGGGGGCTTCGATCTCGGGTAAGTAATTGATAATGAGCTAGTATGCGAGTCATACTAGCTTATAATGCCTTTGCCTTGCAGGTTTTTTTTATTTATTTTTTAGGGGTATACTACCGCTTTAAATCACTGCTGGGTCTTTTATTTTTTACTAGTTTCTGTCAGTAAATTTGGTAAATAATTTTTCTCCTTCACTAATGTGCGCTAATGAGGCTGCACTGATGGGCACAGATAGGCTGCACTGATGAGAAGGCACCAATATGTAGCACTTATGGGCACTGCTATGACTTGCTAGGCGGCACTGATCGATGAGCATTGATAACCAGCACTGACTGGCATCACTAATGGGCACCAATTGCTGGCAGTGGTGGCCACTGATTGCGCTTTATTGTAATCAAATCGGATCAGCAAAAAAAAAAAAAAAAAAACATAAATGTACATAAAAGTTCATAAAGTGAAAAGATGAAAAAACGTTTATGAACGTCAATGCGTGATAACAGTCCACCCGTGCAATGGCCGATAAAATCCTGATGTCCACCATAGTATTCATTCAGAGGGGGGGGGGTTTGGGATCTACCATCACTTACATGCAATTACATATTAGGTTACTGTGGTGAAGAAGGGAGCGCAGCATTGTATATTTTATTGTATGCCGAACTGAATAGGTTTTTTTTTTTTTAAGTGTATTTTGTGCGTGTACTCGAGAGAGGAGCCGGACTGCAGGAGTTGGGAGTGGGCAGGCCTCCCCCAGAGGCAATCTGCCACCTTTCTCCATGCCCCGGGTGGCAATGGCGGGTGTGTGAGGGGGTCCTCCCACACAGCCCGCCCTACCTGCTCCGCTTTGAAGCCCAACGGGACAGAGGGACTCCCTATAAGGGAGTGAGAGGATCTAGCCCGCTCAACCACCCCCGTTAGTCCTTCGCCTCTCTTTTTAGAGACCGCGTGGTCAAAGTGCGTGCACGTTAACCCAATTTCGAGTGCGTGTAAGTGTGGTGGTTTTGTGGGTGGGGGGTGGGCGCAGGGCAGGCTTACCTCGCATAGCACACCCACCAGGAGCCGGGCTGAGACCACCAAACTCAATTCACATGTAGTCGAGACCGGGTTCCGAACCCATAGCTGCAGAGGTGAACGGCTTGTCAGCGCAGTGCCAATCGCGTTGAGCCGTCGCAGCTCCCCGAATATGTTGACCCGTTCAGGTCACGGATCAATGACGATCCGTTGCACCACTACCATCCATAAGAAAGTTTTCACCATCATTTCACCTTCACTGTAAGCCTTGAGACAAATGGGAGCGGTGTATTGTCTCTAATGCAGATCATTCTGTAATCATTACACTGCCTGGCCGCGTTCAATCTGCTGCGATTCAATTTAGGCCACTGCAAAACCTCAGGCAACGCTATTGGTAGTCTGCCAAATGGGAAAGAGTGGAGTAGCAAGCGTGAAATGCTCATTGATCTGATATCCTTTTCCTCCGTCTCTCCATTACATTGGCATTCATCCAGACCTTCCTTGTGAAATAGAATTGCAGTCCTGAATTGAAACTGCCACTAAGTCTCAGCATCTTTACTCCATAAACAGTAATATAAATAAAGATGGCTGAGCCCCAGGGCCCCGTCGCTAGAAAAGTGGTTAAACGGCGTGAACTCCTTCCTACCTTGCCACGTTATTGGCGGATCTAAATGAGAGACCTCTGGGCCCATCATGTCTGACAGTTCCAGAGCATCAAAGCCTTTCTATTTCTTATTTTACCAGTCTATTTATTCCTGACGACTATAGAAATATTTTACACCCACAAGGCTTTTTCTACGTTCAAGGAAGGTGCGTGTGTTCTTTCTGAGCTGTGCAGGCATCCATTATTCTCTATACCAACTAATAGAAGATGCTCTGAATGGTTGCGATCTTTGACCTTCACACCAGATAATGCCAAGAGAAGGGACTCATGCCGCGTACACACGATCATTTTTCACCATGAAAAAAATAGTTTTTCAGCAAGTTTAAAAAAACAAAGTTTTTCCAACTTAATCATTAAAAAGACGTTGCCCACACACCATCATTTAAAAAAAAAATGATCTAGCAAAGCGCGGTGACGTACAACACGTACAACGGCACTTTAAAAGGGGAAGTTCCATTTGCCTTGGGGCTGCTTTTGCTGATTGCGTGTTAGTAAAAGACGATTCGCGCTTTTTTGTCTGTTACAGCGTGATGAATGTGCTTACTCCATTATGAACGCTAGTTTTACCAGAACGAGCGCTCCCGTCTCATAACTTGCTTCTGGGCATGCGCAGGCTTTTTCCGTCGTTGTAGCGCACACACGATCATTTTTTACAACCCAAAAAACGACATGGTTTAAAACGACGTTAAAAAATGCAGCATGTTCGAATTTTTTTTGGTCGTTTTTCAGAACCTGAAAAATTATGTGTAGCCCGCACACGATCATTTTAAATGACGTTTTTGAAAAACAACAGTTTTTTTTTCATGCTGAAAAATGATCGTGTGTACGCGGCATTAGCTCTGGTTTAGCCCAATTTCTTCACATTAAGGCTCCTTTCACACGGGGCAGGTCAGTAATAATCCGCCCCGTGAACCTCCGCTTGCTCAGCGGGAATCGCTCCGTTGATCCACGCTGAGCCGGCGGATGACAGGGCGGTCCCCGCACACTGTGCAGGGACCGCCCTGTCTTTTCTCCGCTCTCCCCTATGGGGGGGGGATCGGATGAACACGGACCGTCTGTCCGTGTTCACCCGATCTGCAGACGGAAGGAAACGTAGGTTTTTCCTCTGTCACACTTTGGCGGATCTGAGCGGGTTGGATGTCAGCGGGCATGTCACCGCTGACTTTTGCGGCTCCATAGAGGAGCATGGAGCGCACGTTCAGGTCCGCCTAAAAAACTGGCAGGCGGACCTGAACGGGCCGCCTGTGTGAAAGAGCCCTTACTTTTTAAATAATGCGAGTGTGTATGTATGTATGCATGTATGTGTATATATATATATATATATATATATATATATATATATATACACACACCAACTAATATACATACACATACACACCAATATATATATATTTATTACACACACACACACACACAGGCCTGTTACTCCCCCCTGCTGGTCTCCGCTCCCTGTCCACCTCCGAGCACCAATAATTGGTAAAAATGATAAACAAGAAAAGTAGTAAAATAGATCCCTCACAGCAAGCAGCAATAGACCCCCCCCCCCCAAGCAACAATAGATTTGCCCAGAAACAAAAGACCTTCCAGCAGCAATGGACCCCCACAATAAAATACCACCCTAGAAGCACCAAAAGATCTCCCAGGGGCCAGCAACAATAGACCCCCCTTCCTCAACTCAACAGTAGATCTCTTCCAGCAACAATAGATCTCCCCAGCAGCAATAGACGACAATGCAAAAATAGATCTTCTCCAGCAACAATAGATCTCCCAGCGTCAATAGACCAGTACACCCCAGCACCGCTTACTATTGCATACATTCAGCGCTGGAGGTGCTTGACAGTTATGTTTTCTGTGGGCCAAATATAAAGGTCTATGATACAGTAAATATCTAATGATCTATAATCGTCCCTCCTCTCCAATGACCATGGACTTGACCAGTCAGTAAAAAGGGGGAACTAGGGTTGCATTGAAACCAATATTGGTGAGGACACTAAGTATTTGTACAAATGCTCCGATACCTGAAACCGCTACCTTTGCAGTGCGATTTGAGCCCATATAAAATGAATAAGCTCAAATTGCACTGCAAAGAATGCAGTGCAAATCCTGTCTGAACCACAAATGCCGTTTCCCACACTGCTCATGTGTGAACCCAGGCTTGTCATAGTGACTTCAGCCTGGGTTCACACAGGAACTGCATGCGAGTCGGATAGGAAATCGCACCGCACTCCTGTTCAAATCACATGGCATTCTTTGCAGTGCGATGTAAACTCATTCATTTTGTATGGGCTCAAATCGTACTGCAAAAGGTATTGGTATTGGGCCAGTACTTTGACCAAAAGTATCGGTACTCGTACTTACCGGTACAGAACTGGTATCAGTGCAACCCAAGAAGGAACTATTATAGACGGTCTTGGATAAATACTGCACCATACACTTCATATTTGACAAAAAACAGAACTGTAAACCAGACTCATTGGGGGTTATTTACAAAAGGCAAATCCACTTTGCACTACAAGTACAAAGTGCACTTGGAAATGCAGTCGCTGCAAATCTGAGGGGTAGATCTGAAATGAGGGGAAGCTCTGCTTTTATTATCCAATCACGTGCAAGCTAAAATGCTATTTTTTTCCCTTGCATGTCCCCCTCGGATCTACAGCGACTGAACTTCCTTGTGCACTTTAGCCCGCATTCACACCTAGGCGTTTTTACGCCTGTAGCGCTACGCCGCTGCCGCCAGAGGGCTGAAAACAGATGTCCCTCTATGGAGATGGTTCACATCTCCACGCCGAACGCCTGCCGCGTGAAAAAAGGTCCCGGACCTTTTTTTTTTGGCGTCTTCGAGCATCTCCATAGAGGGGGTCATCTTGGGGCACATCTAGGCGGACAATACCGGCGTTTTGTCGCCGCAAATCGCGGTACAAAACGCCGCTATTTTTACCGCGATTTGCGGCGACAAAACGCCGCGATTTCGTCCACCTAGATGTGAATGGAGGCTTACACTTGTAGTTTGCACTTGTAGTGCAAAGTGGATTTGCCTTTCGTAAATAACCCCCATTGTATGGATTGCCTTATAGCTGCATCAATATTGGTTTCTAAAAATGCTACTTTCCTGTGCAAGCTGTCTTCTACTGAACATGATGGCTACTAAAAGTTGAGTTTTCCCCAAGCACAGAGTCCTTATCGGGTGTGTAATTACCATGCAGGCACTTAACGATTAGTTATTGGGTGTAAGTAGGTTATAGGTGGGTTTATCAATTAAGCAAGTAAGGCAAGGCAAGTTGAGTAGTATTTGCTGTGGGGAGGGGGGATGGGAAAGGATTTAGCGTGGTAATGCATGTAGCACTCACCTGTAAACTGGAGATGTGCTCTTTCTTGGAACAGTCGTTCGATGTACCTTGATAGGTAGTATCCGATAGTGACAATGAGGAATCCTGCTGTCCTTTGTAGGACTCTCCAAGAGCGTCAACTTTCTTGGTAAAACTATTCAGCTCCTGTTGCAACACCCCAAGTCTACTAAAAATGGCACCGATCAGCTTGGCGTTGCTCGCGACTTCACTATTATCAATGGCTTCCGTCAGCAAGAGATCCCCACAGTCATTATTTGTGCAGAGCTTTACACCTGATGGAAACCCATTGGCATAGGATGTCAAAACTTCTATTGCTTTGCTAATCAATTCCACTTGTGCCCGAATGCCATAGAGACTTTCCAGCTCTTTAATCTTTGGTAACCAGGCTGGTGATGTGTGGGAAGTTTCTGGAGTCTTAACAGTTCCCTTCTCCGCACATTCCTTTGAATCCGTACTATCCATTTCCCCACCAATTGGTCCTTCTCGCCAAAGAGTCGGGACGCATTGCGCAGAATCTCCTGCTTCAGCGTCTGTCTCCATGAAGGGTTTCGTGGTTTGACATGATGCCAGATCGTATCGTTGAAGGTTGGAAAGGAGCACCCTATTCTCATACTGGAGTTTCTTGACTTTGCCACTGAGTTCGCTGATCTGCATTTTGGCAGTTGTGAGTTCCTCTTGAGAAGGTTCGCTAATGACAGAACAGCTGTCCTCCGACAAGGTTATGTCCAGGTCATGGTCAGACTTGTATTTATTCAGCTCATTCATCAGTAGCTTATTTTGGTCCTCCAACTCCATCATAGATCTCCGGAGAAGGTCAGCTTCTTCTTCCACAAACTGAAGATGCCGTCTGAGCTCCACAAAACTGTCTCCCGATTCTCCAGACAAGAAAGAAAATCTCGACTCTTGATTAAGATGTTCTCGATCAGCGTGAACTTTCATCTCATCCATTTCCGCCCTTAAACCCCTATTCTCAACCTCAAGTTCTACTATCCTTCGACTCAAGAGGTTAGCCTCCTCTTCAACAAGTTTGAGGTGAGACTTCAGCTCAGCTTCCCTAGAATGTGGCGTGTTGGCTAGTTCGTCAATGGACAATGAGCTATCCAGGTCTCCGTACATGGACCTGTACTTCACCAGTTCTTCCTTCATTGTTTCATTGTCCTTTGCAAACTTTGTTAGCTTTTTACACATTAAAGAAGATTCCTCCTTCGCAAAGTGCAACTGGCATTTAAGATCGGCATTGTCCTCCTGCAATTTAAAGAAATAGGTTATATAGGTTCATAGCTATACCAAAATGTTATTAAATGGTAATTGAAACTTTTTTTTATTCAAAGAAGGAATGGGCAATTTCAAATATCCAATGCTAAATTATTCCTCGACAATGATATACCGTATTTATCGGCGTATAACACGCACCCTAACTTTATGAGGGAAGTTTCAGGAAAAAACTTTCCACAGCCCCCTGCGTATAACACGCAGGCACAGTTTACCCTCTATTTTCAGGGTAAAAAAGTGAGTGTTATACGCCAATAAATACAGTAAGTTGTTAGCAATTCATATATTATGCACAGGGCGAAACCAAGGTATGGCTTTACTCAAGACTAAGGCCGGCCATATACAGTTCGATTATTGGCCGGTTCAGCATGTATGGGCAGGCTCCCCCACCAGGAGAATACAGTAGCACGGCGGGAGGGATTCCCTCTGTCAACCCGGTCTTTCAAAACGGTCTGTCTACAACCCGTGGTTGCAGGAAATACATTTGCTCCATGTATGGCCTGCACAACTCCAATCAATTAATTCTTACCAAAATATATACATAATATAACTGGGTACTGACATTTATAGGTAAAGTTGATCCAGGGAAAATAAAATCTGATTGACTTTTGGAGGATCAGGAAGGATTTTTTTTCCCCTGCTGTAGGAAATTGGATCATGCTTTGCTGTGTTTTTTTTTGCCTTCCTCTGGATCAACTGTGGGTGAACGATTGTATGATTTTTTTTTATATATATTATATATATACACATACATACATACATACATATATATATATACATACATACATACATACATACATATACACACACACACAGACACACACATACATACACACAGACACAGGGCTCAAAATTTCAAGTCCCGAGCTACTAGCCAGGCCTTAAGAGTTACTCGCCACTAAACTCGAATTAAATTACAACATAATTATAACCCCCAGCATTGGTGTCAGTGGACGCTATAATACCTCCCAGCATTGGTGCCAGTAATAATAATAACCTCAAAAACAGGTATCAGAGGCTGCGGTAATAACCCCCAGCTTTGTTGTTATACACACACACACACACACACACACACACACATACATATACATATACATACACCGTATTTATCGGCGTATAACGCACACTTTTTTCCCCTTAAAATCAGGGGAAAATCGTGGGTGCGCGTTATACGCCGATCCTCGCTGTCTCAGAGCGCCGCCAACAAAGACCGAGCCGAGCGTACTGGGCGCTCGGCTCCACCCGCAGCCACGCGAGAGGAGCCGAACACACTGGAAATCCGGCTCTGCACAGCTCGAACGAGGCGCCAATTTCAAACACACAACGCTGCAACCCCCGGCAGATGGACGCTGGACAAGGCCGCCGATGGACGCGACGCCGGGCAAGACAGCAGACGGACACCGACAAGGCTGGACGGACCCCGCGCAAGGCCGCAGAGGGATGCCGGACAAGGCCGCCGATGGACGCCAGGCAAGACATCCAAAATGTACGTTTTTTCCTTAAACATCCCTTCTAAGCTTGGGGTGCGCGTTATACGCCGGCGCGCGGTATACGCCATATTATATATATATTTTTTTTTTTTTTTTTTTTAAATAATTATTATTCTTGTATTTTCTGACCTGCAGGCTTGTTTCCATCCCTAATACACTATGCGAAAATAAAAAATAAATGGAACCCCCAATAATGGTCATGAGGTGTGCAGAGATTCTACCAACAGAGTCCCCAAGACAGAAGAGACTGAAAAGTGATTCAACTCTCCAGCATCTTAAAAAAAAAAAAAAATGAAACTTTTTGGTTGGTTAACCTTTTAAATCTCAGAAAATAAATATAAAGTGTGACGCCACAGGACAGAGCCCAAAATAAATCTAACATTGAACCTTTAAATAGCACTGATTAGAAGAAAAACACGCTCCACTTTTTCTCAAAGCATTGAGGTCGGAATGCCTGGGTGTGCCACCGACTACCATTTGTAGCAGGTCTGCACTGCAGTCTTCCCTACTTTTTTTGGAATGCTTATACATATCATTGGTCAACAGGATATTCAGATGAGAGAAAATCATTCAGGATGCAAAAAACAACTGGATGTCTGAAGTCTTCTAATGTCAGTTAAAAAAAAAAGCAAGCTTCGGGATGTGGTCTGTTGCGTATAAAGTTTTGGGGCTTGGACTTGAGAAAGAATAAAAAAACAAAAACAAAATCAGTGATCTTTTGACATGGTCTTCGTTCACACGGAGTGGAGTCTGCGCCGATCAGCAGGGGATTTGTGAGTAGATCCCCTGCTGATCGGAGCCGGCAGGGATGATGTCACATCCACTCTGGTTCAGTTCCGCTGTCAATTTACATCGGGTTACCTCCAATCCAGTCTCCAAAAACTAGAAAGGACGCAGTCCTTTTCTTTCTGGACCTGAATGTAGGTGGGTGTAAACAGACACGGGTCAATTTACATCAACCTGTCTATAGGGCTCCATGGACCTTCCAATCAGGTCCATCTGAAAAACCCACAGGCAGGCTTATCGGAATGCCCGTGGGAAAGGGGCCATAGTCTGAAGCTTATTTTAAGCTGTTCCCCCAATCACAATAGGAAGAATCACCCCCTTTAAAATAATCACATTTTGTTGCTTTGCAGCCTGAAATGAATAAAGACATAGGGCCAGATTCACGTACAGCGGCGTATCTTTGAGCGGGCGTAGCGCATCTCATATGCGCTACGCCGACGTAACATAGAGAGGCAAGACCAGTATTCACAAAGCACTTGCTCCCTAAGTTACGGCGGCGTAGCGTAAATGGGCCGGCGTAAGCCCGCCTAATTCAAATTAGGAAGGTAGTGGGAGTGTTGTATTAAAATTAACCTTGACCCCATGTAAATGAATAGCCGAATGGCGCATGCGCGCGCATGCTCAGAATCACGTTGCATATACGACGGATATATGACGGCTCAATGCGTACGACGTGAACGTAACCTACGCCCAGCCCCATTCAGGTACGGCTTACGTAAACGACGTAAAATACGGCGGCTGTTCCGATGTCCATACCCTAACATGACTTACCCTTGCTTTAGGTGGGATAACTTTACGCCGGACGTACGCCTTACGTAAACGGCGTTTCTTACTGCGACGGGCGCAAGTACGTTCGTGAATCGGTGTATCTAGGTCATTTAAATCGATGGAAGCACCCCTAGCAGCCAGCGTAAATATGCACCCAAGATACGACGGCGTAGGAGACTTAAGTCAGTCGGATCGAGCCAAAATTCAGGCGTATCTTGTTTCAAGAATAAGGCGCATAGATACGACGGCGCATCCTAGAACTTACGCGGCGTATCAGAAGCTACGTCGGCGTAAGTCGTACGTGAATCTGGCCCATAGTTTTTGTTTTATCCAGCTGTATTTACTCAGAGCAACTTATAATATCCAAGTGAAAAAGGATCACCCCTCCTAAAAATTTCTTATAAACCCAATCAGGTTTAGCCAATCACCTTCTCAATGGCACATAAAGCCATTTGGCTTTTAACGGTGATCAGCTGTGGTCATTTTGATTAGCTCACGACAAAAAGTTTTCCTGGAGCATTTCAGTCCCCAGTAGTGCAAGTGAAGCAAACAATCAACTATGGGTGGCATGGCACTGTCAAAAGATCTCCGGGATAAAATGGCGGACAGGAACAAGATTGATACAAAACATTCCAAAGGCTTTATAAATGCCTAGAACCACCGTGAAGTCCATTATTAAGAAGTGCAAAGTATTTGGTACAACACCGACCCTCCCTGGATCATTACTGTAACGGAAAGGCCTGTGATACCCAGAGAATTTTGAAGGATGTAGGGTATTCCTGTGCCAGCTTCACTAATGACTCTTGGGTCATCCTATGTCCAATAGGGGCATAGGATGACTGAGAAATTATATCATGAATTACATCATGCGCATGCCGCAACACTTCACTTCCTGATTCCCTCACCCAGGATGACGGCGGGGGAGATCTGAGAGACGAGCGACTGCTCGTCTTCTGCTGCCGACATCAAGGGCACGCTGGACAGGTAAGGGTCCATTTATTTTATAGTCAGCAGCTGCAGTATTTGTAGCTGCTGGCTTTTAAAAAAAAACAAAAAAAACAAAAAACATTTCGGGTGGACGTCCGCTTTAATTTCAGGCTGCAAAGCAACAAAATTTTATTATTTTAAAGAGAAGTGATTCTTTTCTATACCCACTGTAGTATATAAAAAAACAAAGGCTTCCTCGGACATATCCTCGGACAATTATTACTTACTGTATATACTCGAGTATAAGCCTAGGGTGTCCATCTGCATGCCTCACTGTGCCCATCTGCATGCCTCACTGTGCCCATGCCTCACTGTGCCCAATGCCTAGACTTACGTTTAACATGGGACTATATAGAAGGGGTGCCCGACTTTGAAAAATTGGTGCTCCCCGGCCGTAGGTCCCCCAGACAGCAAACTTTGCACACTTGTAGAGGAGAACTGGGGCTACATGTGTGCCATGTTTGGGGTCCAGAGGACCTACAGCTGGCCGGCCGGTACCAGGTCCCCAAATTTACCGGAGAAATGACCGCTTAGGGGTGCCCGACTTTGAAAAATTGGTGCTCCCCGGCCATAGGTCCCCCGGACAACAAACTTTGCACATTTGTAGAGGAGGAGTGGGGCTATATGTGTGCCAAGGTTAGAGTTCAGAGGACCTACAGCCGGCCGGTACCGGGTCCCCAGAATCCAGGAGATCAGGAGCAAAAAGGTGACTCGAGTATAAGCCGAGGGGGCATTTTCAGCACACAAAAAAATGGTCTGAAAAACTCGGGCTTATACGCGAGTATATACGGTACGTTGCTTTTAAAAACAAGGATTTAAATTGGCAAAAAATTGTTTTAGGACATGGTAAATGTTTTGTTTTTTTTTCACGTTAATTATACAGTCAATTTACTGTCAGTTTTAAAATACTTAAGAACATACAGTATATTTGCTAATAAACATTTGGCTTAGAGTTCAGTTTTAACATCTGGATGACAAACCCACAAAGTGGAGTGCGGATTGGGCACTCAAACGGTTATTTTAGGTAGAGTCTGCTGGGCCGATTTCCCCGCTTCTTTCTTTGTACCTCTTGGGGACTCCAGATGCAAAGAAAACCTAATTAGCGTTACTCCATCATGGAGGACAAGGAAACCCATGGGTTCTTGTGAGTAGAATAACATACTGTTCTTACATCTTAATGACAGTATTCGTGGCTGTGAAAACAAATAAAACGCGGTGGTCCTTTGTACCAACTTGTACAAATATTTTCGAGCGAGGCTTGCTGTGTGGTTTATCTGCCATTACACAGCACAGAATAGCATTTGTCCATGTCTCCCCTTCTCCCTCGGAATATTCCCTCCCTCCCAGATGCCTTCACACTGTAATCAAGGGAACCGTTTCAAAGCCCCCTTTATTTTTAACGAAGGCAGGAGCCTTAATCAAAGGACTACAGAGATGCAGATAGGGGGTGCGGGAGTGGAATACTAATGATTGTGCATAAATGAGCATATTCATACTGGCACCAATCCTCAAAGGGGAAGAAGTCTAACGCTTTTAATTAGGGAATAATCGAGCAAAACATGAATCAAATGTCGCAAGATTCATACAGTAAACAAGTGGATGTGCAAGAAAATAGCCCTACTTACAAAGAAACATACCAATAGTGTTTGTAGTTATCCTCAACTACCATGTACTAGAGCTGCACGATTCTGGCTAAAATGAGAATCGCCATTGTTTTGCTTAGAATAAAGATCGCGATTCTCACGGCGTAACATCTTTCACATTATACAAAAAAATTGGCTAACTTTACAGTTTCGTTTTTTTAATTCATTAAAGTGTACTGGGTGGGTGGAGTTACAAGTCTTCTCTGTGCTGTCTTCTCCCCCCCTGATGTCTTCTCCCCCGTGCCGTCTTGTTCCCCCCGTGATGTCTTCTCCCCGTCCGTGCCGCTCTCCCCCCGTGATATCTTCTCCCCGTCCGTGCCGATCTCCCCCCCCCGATGTCTTCTCCCCGTCCGTGCCGATCTCCCCCCCTGATGTCTTCTCCCCCCCGATGTCTTCTCCCCGTCCGTGCCGCTCTCCCCCCCGATGTCTTCTCCCCGTCCGTGCCGATCTCCCCCCCCTGATGTCTTCTCCCCGTCCGTGCCGATCTCCCCCCCCCCCCCCCCGATGTCTTCTCCCCGTCCGTGCCGCTCTCCCCCCGTGATATCTTCTCCCCGTCCGTGCCGCTCTCCCCCCCCCCCCCCCGATGTCTTCTCCCCGTCCGTGCCGCTCTCCCCCCCCCCGATGTCTTCTCCCTGTCTGTGCCGCTCTCCCCCCTCGATGTCTTCTCCCCGTCCGTGCCGATCTCCCCCCCTGATGTCTTCTCCCTGTCCGTGCCGATCTCCCCCCCCCCCGATGTCTTCTCCCCGTCCGTGACGCTCTCCCCCCGTGATATCTTCTCCCCGTCCGTGCCGCTCTCCCCCCCCCCCCGATGTCTTCTCCCCCGTCCGTGCCGATCTCCCCCCCCCCCCCCGATGTCTTCTCCCCGTCCGTGCCGATCTCCCCCCCCCCCCGATGTCTTCTCCCTGTCCGTGCCGCTCTCCCCCTGATGTCTTCTCCCCGTTCGTGCCGCTCTCCCCCCGTGATATCTTCTCCCCGTCCGTGCCGCTCTCCCCCCCCGATGTCTTCTCCCCGTCCGTGCCGATCTCCCTCCCTGATGTCTTCTCCCCGTCCGTGCCGCTCTCCCCCCCCCCCCGATGTCTTCTCCCCGTCCGTGCTGACCCCCCCCCCCCCCCGATGTCTTCTCCCTGTCCGTGCCGCTCTCCCCCCTGATGTCTTCTCCCCGTTCGTGCCGATCTCCCCCCCTGATGTCTTCTCCCCGTCCGTGACGCTCTCCCCCCCTGATGTCTTCTCCCTGTCCGTGCCGCCCTCCCCCCTGATGTCTTCTCCCCGTCCGTGCCACTCCCCCTCCGTGCCACTCTCCCCTGTGATGTCTTCCCCCCTTTGTGCCGTCTTCTCCCCATCCATGCCACTCCCCCTCCGTGCCGCTCTCCCCCCCCCCCGTGCCGCTCTCCCCCGTGATGTCTTCTCCTCCCCTGTGATGTCTTCTCCCCCTCCGTGCTGTCTTCTCCCCATCCATGCCGCTCCCCCTCCATGCCGCTCTCCCCCCCTCAATATTTCAGGATGGAGAGCGGAGGTAGGAGCCGCTAAACCCGGCCTGTATTTGCGCAAACTGCACAAATACAGCTATGAGTCTACAGAGCGGTCCTAGGCAAGGGCACATACCAGGAATGGTACTGCTACAAAATCTTCAAGTTTTTAGTTTTAACCAGAAGAGCTTCTAACCTCCAACCTACCATAGACAAAATGATAAAAGGAGCTTAGCTGGTTGCTATTGACAAGAACTCCCCATAAAGAAATCACAGAGCCTCCCACCCACGCAGACACAACGCCATGGCTTACCTGAGGAGATGGTTTCTTCTCCACTTTTCCTGACCTTCTCTTTTTTAAAGAGTTCTGTAAGAAAAAGTACACGTTAAGTGACAAGACCACCAAAGCACAACAACAATCAGAAGTCTTTACATTATTTTTTGCATTACAGAGATGCCATAAATAAAACAGAATAGTCAAAACATAGATAACTGTTAAAGTGGTTGTAACCCTCAGACAAATTTTATGAACAAAGCACATCCCTCTCTAATGTGTCCTTGTCTTGATTAAAACCATCAAGTCTCATTTCTGTGTGCAGCTTCATTTCTCTTCTATCTGCATGAGTCACTTCTGACAAGTTTTCCTGACACCAAGAGAAAAAAGGTGACAGGTGAGGAACCCCCAGCCTCAGTTCTGCCCCTGCTTTCTGTGTGAAGGGGGTGTGTCCTTTCCTTCCAATCAGCTCTCAGATCTACAGAGTAATTATAGCTCTGCCTTTTTTTTCTTCTGAATGCTCAGATAAACTTGATAAATTCTGAATAGATGTAGAGAAGACTGCAGATACAACTTATGTAGGAGGATTTGTTTCATCTCTGAGCATCACCTGAGGCCAGTCACTTCACTGGGTATATGTAAGGGTTTACAACCACTTTGAAACAACAATTTACAGAAAAACCCCGGAAAATAGACTTATCTGGGTTGGGGTAGAGAGTGGCGCCCCTTTACCTGGGTTGGGGTAGAAAGGTGCCCCTTTACCTGGGTTGGGGTAGAGAGGCGCCCCTTTACCTGGGTTGGGGAAGAGAGGCGCCCCTTTAGCTGGCGGAGATCATGTGATCCTAGAAATCATGCAATTGGCCCCTGTTGTTGTGTAGAGGCACCCCGTTTATCTGGGTTGGGGTGGCGAGGCACCTCTTTATCTGCCAGAGATCATGTGATCTGCCAGAGATCATGTGGCTCATACACATGGACATATAAACAGGCGTGTGGCTGTACAGAGAAGTGTTGCCAACCTACCAGATTGAAATTTACTGGCACGACACCCGAAATATTTTTGTTATTTTCAATAAAATATCACATCACCCCCTGCCTCCATGCCCCTCTGCGACCAACACCCCCTGCGTTCACCCCCCTCTGCAGTGCCACAATCTCCCCTTGCTTCCAATCTCCCCCAGGCCCCCTGCCTCCATCCCCCTCTGCGGTGCCACCAACAACCCCTGTCTCCATCCCCCACCCTCTGCGGTGCCACCATCCCCCTCTGTGGTGCCACCAACATTCCTTGCCTTCAATCACCCCCTGCCACTAACACCCCCTGCCTCCAATCTCCCCCTGCGGTGCCACCGCAGCCACCATCACCCCCTGCCTCCAATCTCCATGTGCAGTTCCAAGCCAAACCGATTGCGGCTATTTTTACTGGCACATTCCCTCAACCACGGACATTTACGAACGGGAGAAGTGCCCGTTTTTACTGTCCGTAAAAATACGGATGGTTGGCAACACTAGTACAGAGTAAAATACACAGGCTGCTGCGTAATTTTGCCCATAGGAATGCATTACACAATAAGCTGGGTATACTGGTGTTTGCATTTACATGTGCAGTTGTACACACATTTGATTAAAAAAATTGCCCATATGCACGTGTAAATGCAAACACCAGCGTTTACAAACGCACAGGTATATTTTCCTGAATGCGCAAATTTCACATTTAGCTAAATACGCCCATCTATGTGCACATTAAATGTGGTTTTAATGCTATGACCCAATGTACAGCTTTTTTTTTTATGGGCAAAATAAAGTAGCAGCTTGGGCTCCTGGTCATTGTATTATAAGCTGTACAGCCATATGCCTGCAAGTTCATCCGCATGCATAAGCCCTTTGTCTCTTCAATTATAATTTGGTTGAATGTATTAAAGTTGATTCTGCATGTGGTCAGTATTTGCTTTTTACCACAGGTTAGAGGATTTTGGGAAGATTCAACGTTTAAAAAATAAAAAAATTTAATTAAAAAAAATAACATTGCATCGTTCAATACAAAACTGATCGCTGACCGTGGATAAAATGGGTAAAACTGGTGCAAAATGACCGCCCTTGGAAGTTCTTGCTATGAAGATGGTTGCCCTAAAATATACTATTAGTACAAGGCGTGTGTGGCCCAAAAATGATTTGAAAGCAGCATACACTACTCCTAAATAAGGATGAGCTCCGGCGTGTTCGCATTGAACACGTGCGGAGCCCGCCAGGAAGTCGGCACCTGCGCTGCGCTAATCACAGCCAGGCAGACATTTCCAGATGCTCGGCTGCAGAGATCGGGAAATGTCTGCCTGGCTGTGATTAGCGCAGCGCGGGTGCCGACTTCCTGGCGCGCTCCGCACGTGTTCAATGCGAACACGCCGGAGCTCATCCTTACTCCTAAATCGTATAAGATATATACACAAAACAATCACAAAACATTTTTCCTGCTGCTCATTTTCTTGGTATTCTTGAACACGATCAAAACCAAAGTGAACGAATATTTTTGGCGCTTTGCTAGAACATCGGAGAGCAGCATACAGAAGGCTGTTTAAGATGCACAGCAAGTTCCAATCTGAGAAATCCAATTAAAAACGGTTGTTAAGGGCTGTTAGAAAATCAATTATTTCACCAGCCTTGTTAATGAAGTCACAGCTTACTGGTTCAATATTAAAGGAGAATTCAGTCTTCATGACTGAGGATGCACAAATCTGTATTGGGATGAACTAGAATGCCCCACCATGTTATATGCAGACTTAAAGGCCGCGTACACACGGTCGGTCCAAACCGATGAGAATGGTCCGACGGACCGTTTTCATTGGTCCACCGCTGAAGTGGCCTGATGGTCTGATGTGTGTACACACCATCAGTTCAAAATCCGGTCGGGTCAGAACGCGGTGACGTAAAACACAACGACGTGCTGAAAAAAAACGAAGTTCACTGCTTCCAAGAATGCGTCGACTTGATTCTGAGCATGCGCGGGTTTAGAACCGATGCTTTTGTGTACTAACCATCGGTTTGGACGGATCGGTCAATTGGTTCGATTTTAAAGCAAGTTTTAAAATTTTGGTCCGAAGGACAACAGACCGATGGGCCGTACACACGGTCGGTTTGGACCGATGAAACTGAACTTCGGTCCATTCTCATCGGTTTGGACCGACCGTGTGTACGGGGCCTCAGAGTTCCTTAAGGGCTCATTCACTCTGGAATGGAGCGCGGGAGATCCACGTTCTGTGTCAGTTCCCAGCACCACCTTCCAATTGCACCGCCTTGTGATCTTTGTTTTCTCCTTCATAGACAGGCACCGAGTTGGCACTGATAAGATGGCACGGATGAGGAGGCAATAATATGTAGAAATAATGGGCACTGATAGGCTGCACTGATATGCAGCACGGATGGGCACCTATAGGCACTGATGAGCACTAAGGCACTGATAAGCACTATGGGCACCTATAGGCACTAAGCACTAAGGCACTGATGGTGAGGTACTGACTGGCATCTGACATGGGCACTGACAGGCGTTACTAATGGGCACTGATTGACAGCTGTGATGGCCCCTCTGATGGGGGCTGAGCTGATAATCAATGCACTGATTATCAGCTCAGACCCCCCCCCTGACAGGAGAGCCGGCAATCGGCCCTGTCAGTGTGAACAGAGGAAAGCCGGTTACCGGCACTTCCTGGTTACACGCGGTGATCAGCTGTGATTGATCACGTGGTAAAGAGCCTCCGTCAGAGATTGGAGTTGCGTGACGCAGCACCACCGATCGCTGCACTGCACGTCCCCGCGATCGTGGCTTACCCTGCTGGACGTCATACGATGCCCAGTCAGGATACCGCAACCACCGCTCGCCCATCATGCTGCTATAGGCTGGGCGGGAAGTGGTTAAACAGGTATGTATACAAAACTAAGTTGACAACAAATGGGTAGAATCTCAAATATATTTCAGCAATGTCCTAACAACAGGGTAGGTTGGGGTGATGCCACCTCTGGGAGTTTTTCAGTTAAAACTTCAGGAGGTATGTAAACCGCCTATATCTAAAGCAAGGGCATTATTTAAAGCGTTACTAAACCCAGTACAGGCAGTCCCCGAGTTACGAACACCCGAGTTACGAATGACTCCTACTTACGAACGGCCTCAAATGCCAGCCACTTGTGCTTCACGCTGGTCCTGGATACCTCCGAGCACCTCCAGACACATCCCACACTGCAGTACTACATGTATTGCATGGCCAGAAGAGCCCCAGATAACCTAACAAGCGCCCGGAACATGCCACATCCATGCACAGGCGGAAGTTACACTTACAAATGCAGTGTCGCGACTTACGAACAAACCTACAGTTCTTATTGTATTCATAACTCGGAGACTGCCTGTTCATCTGCTCCCCACAGTGCCCATAGCTTATAAATCTTCTTTTCACATTAAAATACTGCCCCTATATACCCATTTGGCTGATCTGTATACCACAGTCACATGATAAACAGGCAAGGTCTGCCCGAGTGTTCAGGTAGGTATGGAAGGCAGATCATCCATGAATCAAGATGTGACATTCCACCCACTGTGTTCTTTAGTTAATGGGCATGGAGGAGGGAGGGACTGGACTGTCATTTAGGATCTGTACACATGCCCAAATGTGTGATGTCAATATCATGTGACCTGAAAAGCTCAGCAAGGAAATGTTCTCTCCAGCAATAGAGACCAAACTGAGCATGTGCAGCAGTACTACCCTCACTGTGTCTTATTTGGCCTTGCCAAAAGACCCTGCAGGAGGATCTGTCCATACAGGATCAAATTCATAGGTTTGCTATAGTATATAGTGAAGTATGCGCTGTACGCCTGCACACTATCCCGCTGCCACCGCTTCCCTCGCTACAGTAACACTAATACATCAAATCAAACTTGAAGCACTTTAGCTTATCTGTATTACACTTCAGATCTGTGACATCAACGTGTAATAAGCTACATAACACACGCTGCCGTCTTCTGTCCTTTCTTGAAGCACAAGAGGAAAAACAAGTTACCTCATCCCCGCCATTGTTTGCCTCTATTTTTGGCTACACAGTGGAGATTTCCTCTGTTCTGCTGCATTGTGAAGAGAAAGCAGACGGGTCTACACAATATAGGAATATTTCCCTACAATAAGCACTAATGAAGGGGGAAGAGTAAAGATGTCCCATCATACTGCAAATCAATACAAAAGGGCATCGGGAAGAAGGGATCAGATCAGGGACACAAACACAAGGCAAAACTTTTATTTTATTTTTTAAATAAGGGAGGGGTTTATTTTTGTCATCTGTGTCCTTTTGGGGAGATTCACCTTCACTTCCTGTCCACACAGCCAACACAGGAAATGAAAGGAAATCTCTGCAAATAAAAAATAGTGATTGGTTTGCGCAAACGTTATAACGCCTACAAAATAGGGGATAGTATCATTACTTTTTTTTTTACTAGTAATGGCGCCGATCTGCGATTTTTGGCACGACTGCGATATTACGGCGGACACATTTTTGGGACCATTCACATTTATACAGTGAACAGTGCTAAAAAATGCACCGATCACTGTATAAATGTGACTGGCAGGGAAGGGGTTAACACTAAGGGGGCATCAAGGGGTTAAATATGTACCCTGGGAGTGATTCTTACTGTGGGGGGAGGGGACTGACTGGGGGAGGTGACCAATGGTTGTCCCTATGTACAAGGGACACACCATTGGTCTCCTCTCCCTAACAGGACGTGGAGCTCTCTGTTTACACACAGTGCTTCAAGTCCCTGCCTCTGTGACTGCCGATCGTGGGCGCCTGGCGGACATCGCGGCCGCCAGGCACGTGCATCGGCACCAGTGGCGCACGCCGGAGGCCGTATATAGACGGCCTCCCGGCAGATCAGAGCCACCTTACGGCCGTAAATAGTCGGCCGCAGGATGGGAAGTGGTTAAGACCCTCCCACTGTTAGTGAAATGCAACCACACTATTAACCCACTATGTGATGAGGTTTGGAGGGTGTGTGTGGGTTCGGGGCATCGAGATTGAGTTTTCTGCACCTATTTTCTAAAGAAAAAAAAAAAGTATGTGTGTGTGTGTATATAATTATATATTATGTATAAATAAATAAATAAATAAATAAATAAATAAAGGGACACTTCAACCTGACATTTATATATAAATATAAGCACATATACACATATTCTTGTGAATACAAATACATTGCATGACAAAGGATTCCCAGAGCACTAGGAAAGAACCGAAGTTGTATCTTGTCAGGAGGGATGAGGACAGAGGGAATAGTTGAATGCGAGCAGAATGAAGACTTCTTGCTGCCGCTTCTTCATCGTCCAATCAACAGATCAGGGTGTGTTCTTTGCTGCTGTAGTGGAGCTACAGAGCCTAGCTGTGCTATCTGGCATGGGTTGCTTGCTTGGATGACCCCCCAAAAAAAGCTTAAACATATTGGGCCAGATTCTGGTACATCCGCGCAATTTGGTGCGGGCGTAACGCATCTGATTTTTGTTACGCCTCCGCAACTTAGACGGGCAAGTGCTGTATTCTCAAAGCACTTGCTCCGTAAAATGCGGCGGCGTATCGTAAATCGGCCGGCGTAAGCCCACCTAATTCAAATTTGGATCAGGGGGGCGTGTTTTATGTAAATCTACTGTGACCCGAAGTGATTGACGTTTTTCCCGAACTGCGCATGCGCCGTCCGTGGAATTTCCCAGTGTGCATTGCTCCAAAGTACGCCGCAAGGACGTTTCGACGTGAACGTAAATGACGTCCAGCCCCATTCACGGACGACTTACGCAAACGACGTAACTTTTTCAAATTTCAACGCGGGAACGACGGCCATACTTAACATTGGTACGCTGCACTTATGCCTCATATAGCAGGGGCAACTATACGCGGGAAAAGCCTAACGTAAACGTCGTAACTTTACTGCGTCGGTCGGGCGTACGTTCGTGAATTCGCGTATCTTACTGATTTACATATTTCGACGCGTAAATCAGCTTACACGCCCCTAGCGGTCAGCGGAAAAATGCAGTTACGATCCGACGGCGTAAGACTTACGCCTGTCGGATCTAATGGATATCTATGCGTAACTGATTCTAAGAATCAGGCGCATAGATACGACGGGTCGGATTAGGACTTACGACGGCGTATATGGTGTCGCAAGTCCTTTCAGAATCTGGCCCATTACACATTTTCTTTATGTAGATAATTGTGTATTAAGCAGTTTGGCAAGAGATACCGTATTTATCGGCGTTTAACACTCACCCTAGCCTTAAGAGGGAAGTTTCAGTGAAAAAAAAAAAAAACTTTCCACGGCCCCCTGCGTATAACACGCAGGCACAGTTACCCTCTATTTTCAGGGTAAAAAAGTGAGTGTTATACGCCAATAAATACAGTATGTTTTAAAGGATAGTGTACGCCAGAGATAAAGTCTGAAAGTAAAATCTTATTAGCTGCAACCAACCAGCTCTTTTTCACTGGGATGCGACTGGCTGCAATGCTATAATAAACACTTTTTTGTGAGATCCCAGAATGTTTGTAATGTGCAGGAAATGAGAAGGGAAAGTGTCAGGACAAAGCTTAAGAGTCAGTGCCGTTCACAATACAATCACATCCTTAGGACAGTTTCCTTATGTACTGCAATTCCTCCTTAGAGGACCGTCCTGAAATGTATCGCCTGACAACTGCTGGCAACAGATTATGTTTCACACAGCAGCCCCCTATCTTCAAGTAACACAAGGATCGCATGTCGCTCAATGACAACAGGCGATCCCTCACACATCACAACGCACAGTCCTCCAGGTTACCCTCCTATTCTTGCTGAACTCGCCATACCGCATCCTATATACGGGAATTAGACTTCACGAGTGGACAGCTCAACAGAAATATATCAGATCACTGAACAAGAACGGAGGAGTTTGTACAATTTGTTCATATTTTCCAAAGTCACAAGCATGCCATGAAAAAAAAAAAAAAAAAAAAAAAAATACATAAAAAAAATATATAATAATAATAATAATAATAATAATAATAATAATAATAATATGGGCAGGCTAATTGTACCCACATTTCTCACTTCCTGTTCCTCCTCAGTAAGCTGTTCTGGCTGACTAAGCCTCAGCCAGATGATGGGGGCAAGCGTACGGAGGAGAAACAGGAAGTGAGAAATTCAGACAAAGAAAAAAAAAAACATTTAGAAGGGAAATCGAAGGAAAGGGTAAGTGAACCAACAATGCACTAGCTTAAACATTCAAAACAAAGGGCCTGTTTATTGTCCCTCAGACTCTTGGAGGGCCGGACTTTGGCCAGCGGGAGTGGAAATTTTCCTGGCATCATTGTTCGTAAACAGCTGGTATTAGGGGGAGGAATAGTGCCCCATTGCTGGTATCATAGGGAGGAATAGTGCCCCATTGCTGGTATCATGGGGAGGAATAGTGCTCTATTAGTTGTGTCAGTGGGAGAAATGGTGCTCCATTGTTGGTGTCAGATGGCAGAATAGTGTCTCGTATCAGTGGGAGGGATTATGCCCCAAGGGCCGGATAAAGGCAAGCAAAGGGCCGCATCCGGCCCTCGAGCCACAGTTTGGAGACCACTGGCTTAAAGGAACCCAAAAACACTAACTTTTACAACCCCTATAATCATTACATTTAAAGAGCACCTGTCATTTCAGATTTATCATGGCACCACCTGTTGGTAGTTATCGACTCACCTGCTGCCGCCACGTCCCTCACCTTGTTGGGTCACTGACGCATCACCAGCCGTACAACTAAAGTGAATCGGACTGTCGGCGAGTCAACAGCGGGTCAGAGGAGGAGCCACTGCGGGACAGTTGCTCTTTAAAAATTACGATTTAAATCAAGCCTTTTTACTTGCGATTTAAATCAACGCCACCCTGCTTCCAGGTGAAAGGTTTCGAGAAAGAGAGCCGTGCCCCCGAAACATGTAACCGCGCCCCTTTAACGTCACATAGAAAATCATAGCCGTTTGGTTGTCCAGCATCCATGTCTGCTGCTTCTGCTGGCTCTTCCTGGTATTCCCGTTGTCAACTTCCTGGTTCCAAGCACCTTCCATCACATCCACCCGGAGGGGGCTTGCTCACCATTGATCACTTGCTGGAGACGTATTGATATGCTTTTCAATACCTGGTACATGCAAGTGCATAGTTGTTTTTTTCTTTAATTTTTTTTAATAAATACTACACTTACCGTATTTATCGGCGTATACCGCGCACTATTTTGCCCTGAAAATCAGGGCAAAATCGTGGGTGCGCGGTATACGCCGATACCCGCCACGAGTTTGAATACTGCGCCGGCATATACCGAGCGCACTACACTCGTGTATCTTCGGGCAGTCTCTGCGCCTCTCGCGCTGACGTCCTGAGCGTACAGGACGTCAGCGCGAGAGTTGCCGAGCCTGCCCGACGATACACGAGTGTAGTGCGCTCGGTATATGTCAGCGCAGTATTCAAACTCGACGCGGGAAACGAGCGGGGAGGACGCGAGGACGCCGGACCCGACGAAGAGGACACCCGAAGCCACAGACGGACGCCGGACTCGACGAAGAGGACCCCCGGAAGCCGCAGAAGGACCCGTACCCGACGAAGAGGACACCCGAAGCCGCAGACGGACGCCGGACCCGACGAGGCCGCCGAGCAAGACACCAAAACTAAGTACAAAAAAAAACTTTTTCCACAGAATTCGGGGCAACTTTAGGGGTGCGCGGTATACGCGGGAGCGCGTTATACGGCGATAAATACGGTAAGTAGCAGCGCTTTCTCTCCTTTTTGTTTTTAAAATGTAAAACCGATACTGCAGGAAGATAAGTCAGTTCACAAATATGTGCAGCTCATAGTAAGCAATCACATTTTCAAGTAATTTAGAAATTGAAGCAGCATCTTATGGGTTGCTATAGGAAACATCCCGCTTTTCCATCCAGAGTCCATAAATAAAGGTTTACTATTAAACCCAAGCAGATATGTAAAACTGCATTCACATAAAGGGAGTTGACCTGACAAGGGCAGATGTTCTGAAATCAGCGGCGTCATTCGGGGATTTGTCAGAGTGAAGTATTCTGTGTTGTATCCACCAATATTTATCTATCAAGGGATGGAGTCATAGTAACCTTATGTAGATTGCAAGAGACATTAGCAATATAAAAATCAGCATCTTGCTGCTCCACAATGAAAAAAGTAAATGTATAAAAAAAAAAAAAAAAGCATTCCATTTGACTGCAAAAGTATCATTTGATCATCCTAGATTTCCCAGTTATGCTCCATTTCACTGCACAATGCTGATGATTACATGTGTTTTCAGGCACTGGGAGCTGGAAGAAGAGCCCAGAAATAGGATGATGCTTAGACACCGGCATGGATAAAATGCTCAGAGTTCATCTTTTAGAGGCAACTGTCAATTGAGGTGTCCTGAAGGGTTCCTAGAGCAGGGGTGCCTAAACTTTCTAAACAAAGGGTCAGTTTACAGTCTTGTGGACTTTGAGGGAGCCAGACTGTAACCAGTAAAAGTAGAAAATGCCCTGGTGTTAATGGCAGTAAACAAGGCCCCATCATTGGCGTCAATGAGGGGAATAGTGCCCCCAACCACTGGGGTCCACAATGGCGCCCCCAAACCACTAGGGTCCACAATGGCACCCCATCATTTGCGCCAGTGGGAGGAATAGTGCCTCATTGGCGCCCGTGGGAGGAATAGTGCCTCATTGGCGCTAGCAGGAGGATTAGTGCCTCATTGGCGCCAGCGGGAGGAATAGTGCCTCATTGGCGCCAGCGGGAGGAATAGTGCCTCATTGGCGCCAGCGGGAGGAATATTGCCTCATTGGCGCCCGTGGGAGGAATATTGCCTCACTGGCGCCCGTGGGAGGAATATTGCCTCACTGGCGCCCGTGGGAGGAATAGTGCCTCATTGGCGCCCGCGGGAGGAACAGTGCCTCATTGGCGCCCCGTGGGAGGAACAGTGCCTCATTGGCGCCAGCGGGAGGAACAGTGCCTCATTGGCGCCAGCCGGAGGAATAGTGCCTCATTGGCGCCAGCCGGAGGAATAGTGCCTCATTGGCGCCAGCCGGAGGAATAGTGCCTCATTGGTGTCCGTGAGAGGGGCAGCTGCAGTAGAGAAGGTTTTTCATTTCAATGCATAAAATACATTAAAGGTGAAAAACCTTAAGGCTTTACAACCACTTTAATGGGGTTGTAAACCCTTGTGTCCCTGTCCCCCCAGCCCCCGAATTTCCGTGGGCGCAATCCCGCGTTGCTTTCCCCACGTCTTGTCGGCTCTTCATTCACTTGGTGGCTATGTACACCGAAGTGTATGACACAGGAGCGCACCTGCAAGGTAACCCCCTCGGGAGAAAGCTTCCCAGAGGGGGTTAGCTATTGCTGGGAGAAGCCGCGAGAGCCACCGTGAGACCCCAGAAGAGGACGATCGGGGCCACGAACTGCACAGTGGAGGCAAGCACGACATGTTTTTTTTTTTTTAAATAACAAACTGAATCTTTAGTACCACTTTAATAAAAAGTATAAAATTAGCTTCCAGGTTTCAAGCCCTGGTTCACCCCGAATGCGGCTTTGAAATCGCGCCACTTCAGTTGAAATCGCACGATTTCAAATCCGCATATTAGTGCAAATTGGCTGACATCTGTGCGACTTCATGCACAGATGTCTATGCAAGTCGCGCCTGAATTCGCCAAAAATAATGCAGGAACTACTTTTCAAATCAGTGCTGCACCTTAACGTCAGCTGCACACAGATTTGAAAGGTTCCATTGCCAACAATTGGGTGCGACTTTTCATGCAATTTGGAGCTGTGAAATTGCATGACAAGTCGCATCCGTGTACAGGGGCTTATTGTCAGAGCTTAAGCTGCAGAAGCCGATTGGTTACTATGCACAGCTGCACCAGATTCTGTGTGCTCCAATTTTAGTAAATCCCCCCCACTGTTATGAATTTCAATAGTATAATTAGCGATTTTTCTGCAATGTAAAGATCCTGGATGCTTTACACTTTTAATTCCAGGCAATCAGCAGCCACCCTCTGGTTTGGATCAGTCGACAAAACGAAATTGCCGGCTATTCCATCGCAAGTGAATCACATTAAATTTAAAATTAAATACTCGGGGAAATTAACCCCGCTTTCCTAAAATGGCAGTAATGTGCGCCTCGCAGATATCTGGCGCTCTTCGCAGGACTTGGCCCTCTGCCAGGTTTCAAACGCGGAGCATTTTTTGAAAGCTCCCTTTGTATATCTCCGAGCAGCGCATAGTTCTGCAGATTTCTTTTTAAAAAACGAGAGCCGCTCGAGATATCTTCCAGCTGTTTATGATCTAATCTGTTTCTCTTTCCCCTCCCTCATTTCAGCCGGCCAGAAAAGGAAGAGCGCTCGGAAAGCCATAGACTATTTCTGCAGGCAGATCTAAAGGATTAGAGCCCTATGAATTCACTAGTCGGAAAGCTAGGAAATGGAATGCTTCAACATAGGGAGCAAACAAAGGTAGATCTTCCTGAAATAGAACATTACCCTCAGCTCTATAATATGGATATCAGGAAAGGCCACATGAAAAGGTCGAATGCCGCGTACACGCGACCGTTTTTCACGACGAGAAAAATGCCATTTTCAAAATTGGTCATTAAAAAACGATCGTGTGTGTAGGCTCCAAAGCATTTTCCTTGTCGTGAAAAATGGGCATTAAAAATTTAGAACGTGCTCTAATTTTTCTTGTCGTTTTTCACGTCGTGTGTGGGCTTTAAAGACGGGGAAAAAAACACGCATGCTCAGAAGCAAGTTATGAGACGGGAGCACTTGTTCTGGTAAAACTAGCGTTTGTAATGGAGATAGCACATTCCTCACGCTGTAACAGACTGAAAAGCATGAAGACTGAAAAGCGCGAATCGTCTTTTACCAACACGAAATCAGCAAAATCAGCCCAAAGGGTAGAGAGAAATTACTGTATTTATCGGCGTATACCGCACAATTTGTTGCCCCGAAAATCAGGGCAAAATCGTAGGTGCGCGATATACGCCGATACCCGCGCTGTGTTTGAACCACTGCGCCGGCATATACCGAGCGCAGTACACTTGGGTATAGTCGGGCAGGCTCGGCTCCTCTCGTGGTCACGTCCTGTGCGTGAGAAGAGCCGAGCCTGCTCGACTATACCCGAGTGTACTGCGCTCTGTATATGTCGGCGCAGTGGTCCAAACACAGCGCGGATATAGATGTAATCTATATACCATTACATCCAGCATACTTCCGCCATCTACAGTATGCCGTTTTTTTTTGCCGTACATACCGTTTTATCGTTATTTTTCCCCCCGGCTTCCGGGTTCTGGCGCTGTATAGAGCAGACTCGCAGGTTGGCTATTTACAGAAAACTGGTGACGCGCCTTATGCACCAAGGGAAGTTTTTCACCAGACGTCAATCATCTAACCTCTCAATAGGAACGCCCACGCCCACGGGAGCCAGAACCCGGAAGCCGGGGGGAAAATAAACGATATGTACGGGAGAAAAAAATTCCAGCATACTGTAGATGGCGGAAGTATGCCGGATGTAATGCTATATAATTGTTTTAGGGTGAACCTCCGTTTTTTGGATCAGACTCGTCTGGACTGAACCTTAAACACTGAAATATTATATATATATATATATATAAAATTATATATATATAATTTTTTTTTTTTTTTTTGCGAGAATGTGGGGGTACGCAGTTCCGTCACCATCAGCACTGAATGTATTTACTGGAAAAAGGGGGCTGGGGTGTGTTTGAGGGTCTATTACTACTTGTGGTGTTGCTGAAGGGGGGCCTATTGTTGCTAGAAGGGGTCTTTTGTTGTTGGGGGGGGGGTGTATTTTGTTCCTGAAATGAGGGTCTATTGCTACTGGGGGGACCTGTTGCTGGTGGGGGGACCTGTTGCTGGTGGGGGGACCTGTATCTATCATCATATTCCAATTCCATACACCACAAAATAATACTTTGCTCTGTATTGTCTAAAAGGAGCAGTACTAGGCGGTGGACAGAGGGAGGAGACTAGGGACGGTTTATAAAAGTAGGTAGGGGTGTATAGAGTCATTTCTATGGTTTTTTGTACTGTTTTGGTTTTATGGTGTGATATTGTTGTTTTATTAGTTGATTTTGATTGTGGTACATATTTTATATTGTTACTATGTTAATTTATGCTTGTAACACTCGGTCTTGCTGTGAATTGTTAATGTCTGGAAGCGTTTCGATACCTTCGGGTGATTCTACGCTATACAAGCAATAAACAATAAACAATAGAGTACCCACATCTATTTTTTGAAAAAGAAAAAAAAAGCCCCGTATACAAGACACAGATCTACTAAATCTATTCCTTCCATGCATTTGACCCGAGCCGTCTTACTTCCTTCACTTTGTCCATCTCATTCTGCAATACTTGTTTGGCCAGATCGGTTTCGATCAGTCGCTGCCGCAACTCTTCATTCTCATCCTCCAGTTTCGCCCTTTTTTTCTCAACTACTTCCAATTCATTGTGGAGGCGAATGGAGACATCTTTGGCCACCTGAGAAAAAAAAAAAAAAAGAATTTAGATTATTATTTTTTTCATATATTATACAGGATTATTATTATTATTATTATTATACAGGATTTATATAGCAACAGCTTGCGCAGCGCTTTACAACGTTAGGGCAGACAGTACAGTTACAATACAATACAGGAGGGATCAGAGGGCCCTGCTCATTCGAGTTTACAATCTAAGGAATGAGGGATTTTTAATTTTTTTTGCATAAAAAAAAAAAAAAGAAGGAAGCCTATGCACACTTTCAGCCTCTAGTCTCTGGAATACAGCAGGAGTGGCTTCCTGGACACAGACGTATCTCAGGCAAAAAGAAAGAAAAAACAACAAGCAGAGATATGTTGTAGTTTAGAAACGGCTAGTAAGAATTGTCGTCTGATAGCAAGTACATGCCTGGAATCACAGGCCAGGAGCCAAAAAGATAAGTCTTTTTTTTCCCCCCCTTTAGACAAACACACCACTAGACAGGAAGAAATCTGCCCCCTACTGGAAGATGATTTTATTTAAAAAATGTTTACTGGATACAAAATAGCTTAGATGTCTGATTTTAATTGCACCAGAGCGAGAAGATTGTGTCCTGCCATTATTTATATGGTTGGCCCTGTCCTCAGGTTGGCGTACAGGTCAAGCCCAAATAGGTAGAAGCAGCAGCTGCACCAGCTTTAGGCTGCATTCACACTTAGGCGTATTTACGCCCGATGCTCGTGCCGCTGGAGGGGCGAATTTACATTGATGTCTATGAGATGGTTCACATCTCACGCCGAACGCCGAAACGCCGTACGCCTGCCACCTGAAAACAAGTCCCGGACCCTTTTTTTCCAGGCGGCTTTCGGCATAGACATCAATGTAAATGTTTTGTTAAAAAAAAAAAGAAGTTTACAAATCGCAGCAAAATACGCCACGTACGCCGCGTTATAGTGTGAATGCAGCCTTAGGCAGACTTAGAGCTGGCCACACAGCTGACCAGATTCCTCTGTCCACAATAAGACCCCTTTCACATTGGGGGGTTTTTCAGGCGGTACAGCGCTTAAAATAGCGCTGCTATACCGCATGAAAAAATCATGCCCTGCAGGCTTCAATGTGAAAGCCCGAAGGCTTTCACACTGAAGCGGTGCGGTAGCAGGACCGCTCCAAAAGTCCTGCTAGCCGCATCTTTGGAGCGGTATAGGAGTGGTGTGTTTACCGCTCCTATACTGCGCCTTCCCATTGAAATCAATGGGAAACCGCAGTAATACCGCCCGTATTAACCCTTTTTCGGCCGCCAGCGGGTGTTAAAACCTCACCGCTAATGCCCGAATATCGCAGTAAATACGACGGTATAGCGGCGCTAAAAATAGCGTGGCTGTACCGTCACCGCACCTCCGCTGCCCAATGTGAAAGCAGCCTAACCGCACAGATAGATAAATCCCCCTGTAGGTTTGGTTGGATCATTGGGTCCTCGGGAGACCCAGACTCCATAGTCTGGGCATTCTGGCCACCCTTTAGCCTAGGTTCACATTGGGCGAATTGAGTGATCAAATCGCATGACAAGTCGCACCCTACTGGAAGCAATGGCACCGTTTTAATTGGTGCGACACCGATTTTGCAGCGCCGATTTGTAAAAGTTGTTCCTGCTCTACTTTATTAGAGTAGAATGGCTGGTACTGGTACTCTTATAGGCAGTACCAGTGGGGAAGCTAGACATCATTTCACCCGGGGGAAAGAATCAGTTCGGTGCCCCCCCCTTATGGGACAAGATTAGGCAGAAGTGAGAAACTCCCAGGCCATAGCTGTTGAGTCAGCTGTCTGTCCCCTCCCCCCATGCTCCTCTGTCGCCCCCCCCCCCCCTGCTCCTCTGGTCCTCCCCCTGCTTCTCTGGTCCCCCCCAGGTGAGCGCTGCGGGAAGGGAGAGACAGAGGAGCGGAGGGGGGTGGCGGTCCGCTGTCACTGAAGCCGGCCCACCGGGAAACTCCCTATGAGCAGTCCATCCCTGTCCTCTCCTTCCCTATAGGTCACAAAAATCCACATCGAACTGATGTATACAGGTCTCTACAGTGATCCGTCTTTAGAAAATCTGTGCAGGATCCTTTATGAAGGGCGGTCATTTCTTTCCTCCAGTTTTGTACAGAGAAGGCCACAATGACTGCAGAAAAATAATGAAGGGAATGTTTTGTGATTAAAGATACAAAGCGCATGAGCAAGAAACCTCGAACCCCGGGGTCATGGCTGGGAGAGGAAGCTCTAATTACTGTGGGAGCAGAAGTGTGAAGACTTGGATTACACTGGAGAGTAATGGGAAGGCTGGGTGTGCAGTGTTGTGGAAGAGCAAACAAGGGAGAGGAGGATTTGGTGGAAATTGTGAGTCTCTCAGCAGAACTTCTTCCATTTATTTTTATATCCAAAGTTAAAGAGTGTTACTAAACCCAGGACCCTGCATTCACTATATCTGATCTCCCACAGTACATAGAACATGGAAATTCAATTACTTTATTAAATATAAACTGCTAAATAGCTTTTCTCATCAGCTGTATATAGCAGTCTTGTGACTTCTATCAGTGCCTGATTAAAGCTTGTAGGAGGAGTTTTCATACTGCACTGGCTGTCCTATCAGGATGCCCCTGACCCTCTGTCTGGACAGTGCCGATTGGCCCTGTGCACTCTCAAGAAAAAACAAAAACTCTCTAGCAATACACACCAAACTGAGCATGTGCAGACTGACTCCACCAACTCTGTCTTATCCAGACCTGTTTTGGGGGCAATGCAAGAAGGGGAGGAGCTGTGCATACAGGATCAAACAGCCTTTTTACACAATGCAGAGGATTATTAGGTTCCACATAAACAAGCATGCTTTACTGCATATACAGACTCACTTTACTGTTGTGGGTTTAGTAACACTTTAACAACCGCCGCATGTATATGTACGTCCACAAACCGCCGCATGTATATGTACGTCCACAGAATGGCACGTACAGGCATATGGGCGTACCCGTACGTCCCTGCCTTTCCGCGGGTCCGATCGGGACCACCCCCCCCCCCCCCCGCTACATGCGGCTGTCGGAAATCGTCGGGGAGCGATCCGGGACGAGGTATGTATGTAAACAAGGCTTCCCCGTGCTTCAATGTGGCGGCTGCATCGATCGAGTGATCCTTTTTATAGGGAGACACAATCGATGACGTCAGACCTACAGCCACACCCCCCTACAGTTGTAAACACACACTAGGTGAAACATAACTCCTTCAGCGCCCCCTGTGGTTAACTCCCAAACTGCAACTGTCATTTTCACAATAAGCAATGCAATTTAAATGCATTTTTTGCTGTGAAAATTACAGTGGTCCCAAAAATGTGTCAAAATTGTCTGAAGTGTCCGCCATAATGTCGCAGTCACGAAAAAAAAAAAAAAACGCTGATCGCCGCCATTAGTAGTAGCATGTCGGTCCTGATTTCAGAGACACCTGTGTGGGTTTCTGCACAGATGTCAATGCCCCGAAATTGCCAAAAGTAGTACAGAAACTACTTTTGGAAATCGGTGCATCGCCGCACCGATTAGGACGGTACCAGTGCCGCCAATTGTCGCAGATTTGGCATGGAATTTGACATGTCAAATCCAATGCCAAGCCGCACTAATGTGCGTTATCCACGCTACTCATCCTGATTTGCTGAGACAGCGCATCCGCCTCATTGGCTCCCGTGGCTGTCAAAGTCAGTCAGTGAATCAGGGGGAGAGGGGGTGGGCCAGGTTGGGGTTCCATGTCTGAATGGATACACAGAGCTCTGGACTTAGCTTGGGTGCCCCCTGTAGCAAGCTACTGGCTGAGGGGCACTCAAAGGAGGGAGGGGCTAGGAGCAGCAAAGAGGGACCCGAATAGAGGAGGATCCGGGCTGCTCTGTGCAAAAGCAACTCACAGAGAAGGCAAGTATGGGGGAAAAAAAACCATCACACGAGACGGGACACGCCTCTTTAATGTCTGAGACAGCAGCATGGTGTCATTGGCTCCCGCTGCGGTCAGTCAGCCAATAAGGTGAGAAAGGGGGCGGCGCCAGGCCACAGCTGTGTCTGAATGGACACAGGGAGCTGTTGCTCGGCTCGGGTGCCCCCATAGCAAGCGGCTTGCTGTGTGGGACTTTCAACAGAAGGGAGGGGCCAGGAGCATCGACGATGGACCCAAGAAGAGGAGGATTCGGGCTGCTCTGTGGAAATCCATTGCACAGAGCAGGGAAGTATAACATTTTTTATTTCTAACTATAAAACTAAAACACAAGACTTTACAATCACCCATTCATCAAGTTCAACGGCATGTTCACTCATTTGTCTAGTGTCGCCTTTTAAATACATAAACACACGTGTAGGTGCACATCTGTTTTCAGTTTCCTATGCACTAATGTTTCGCTACACCTAGCAAATTATCTCTTTAAACGAGGATGATTAATATGAACTGCTAGATGAAAATGTAGGCTAAATAATTAAACAGCACCAGACTACAAAGGAGCGTAAGAAACCATGCTGTCAATCACCAGCTAATGATACATGGCACAACAGAAAATTATAGGTAGCATCTTTTAAACTGGGCCTGTCAACATGAATGAACATGAAAGAATCAATATTACGGAGAAAACGATCCATGGGTCAAACTAACCATCTGTTATCTTCCCAATTCCAGAAATCGCTGGTTAAAGAAAGATTGCAAATGATATAGTAGAGAAAAAAAGGTCAGTTTCTTTTATTTAACCTTTCTTATTTGGTAAACCATAAAAAAAAAAAAAAAATTACACACACACACATTTTATGATCGGTCTTTTAAGTGGCTGCTGACTTATAGACTTTTGTACCTACTTATTTACTGTATATATATTTTCTTATGGTTTTAAATAAATCACCTGTGTTGTAAACTTGTTACTTGTAAACTAACTCCATATCGCTGTGATAGGAAGAAGTGGGTAGTGCAAGTTTTTTCTTCACATTTATTTTATATATATATATATATATATATATATATATATATATATATATATATATATATATATATATATATATATATATATATATATATATATATATATATATATACACACATACATACATACATACATACATACATACACACACACATATACATACACACAGTACCTGTCGCCGAGAATGTGTTTCCAGCACGACGGCATCGCGCTGATTCTCGGCGGCATGGTGCCGACATCTCGCACTCATTGGAATAGGAAAGGTACATTCCAGCGAGCGCGTCATAGAAGCGATGGGGATCCGACTTGAATTTCCGCCAATTCTAGCCGCAGCGTTTGGTATGAATCATGAGGGGGAACTCCACGCCAAATTTTTAATAAAAAAACGGCATGGGTTCCCCCCCCCCCGGGGGCATACCAGGCCCTTAGGTCTGGTATGGATTGTAGGGAGAACCCCTACGCCGAAAAAAACGGTGTGGGGGTTCCCCCACAATCCATACCAGACCCGTATCCAAGCACGCTGCCCGGCCGGTCAGGAAAAGAGTGGGGACGAGCGAGCGCCCCCCCCCTCCTGAGCCGTACCAGGCTGCATGCCCTCAACATTGGGGGGTGGGTGCCCTGCGGCCCCCCCACCCCATGTACCCTAGCCCTATGTTGATAAGGACAGGGCCTCTTCCCGACAACCCTGGCCTTTGGTTGTCGGAATCTGGGAGCCCCCATTAATAAGGGGGCCCCCAGATACCAGCCCCCCACCCTAGGTGAATGAGTATGGGGGTACATCGTACCCCTACCCATTCACCTGGAGGAAAAGTGTCAATAAAATAAACACACCTTAAAACAGCCTTGTGGCTTTACTTCCCGTCTCCCTACTGCGCATTCACGAGACGCGCGATCCCACTGGTCCCTGCTTACTTCTGGGACCTGTGTGTCTCCCAGAAGACAGTGCGGGGACAGAGTGGGCGCCGGACGTGGCGTAGGTCACCGCAGCGATCTATGCCTGGAAGTGGGAGCCAATACCTGGATTACACAGGTATCTGCTCCCTCCTCCCCCCTGAAAAGGTGCCAAATGTGACACCGGAGTGGGGGGGGGGGGTTCCAAAAAGCAGAAGTTCCATTTTCCGGTGGAACTCCACTTTAAATAGACAGAATTTAAAACAAGTGTACACCTTGATATTCCTTCGTATATCTTAAGGGGTTTGCAGATGCACCCCAGAAGCTCCAAAACCAGGAGGTACTGTATGCTACACATTTTGACTTCCTCAGAGAGGCAGGCTCTTTGTGGCCTTCTGCCACTCCCTATTGCTGGGTTTCCCAACCAATTTTCTGCCTCTTATATAGCTAAAACGGTCAGTGGAAACCTATCTGTAAGGAGGCAATTCTTCGCCATGACCACAAGTGTAAGGAGCATTCCTTCCCATTGACCATCACACACACACACACACACACACTGATGAATTCAAAGTCGTAGATATAGTAATTTTTTTGCAGGGGACCCCCCAGTCATTTTAAGGGTTCCTCAGTGTTGAAAAGGTTGAGAAAGGCTGCCCCTACTTGCCCCCGTAGAGTGTAGGCTTCTTCTTTGACCCAATGAAGGTGCTGGGGTGAAGCTCAACTCCCTCTATTAAAATGTTGCCATGAGCAGTGGTATGCTCTGAATTGGCTGGCAAGGCGGGTATTGTAAGCAGAAGGCTCCAGCCAATAATCCACATTGCAGGACAAGCGTAGCAGCAATATTCAAATTTTTGAAAGTTCAAGATATCTTTTAAAACTACAGAAAAGCACAATAAACCAAGTATGATATGCAAAACTTGGATGAAGCCAGGACTTCCGTTGTAGGGTTTAAGCTGTCATTTTCCATGAGTCATCTCCTCATTTGCCTCCAGATAATAGCATGAAGTCCTCTTCCTTTGTTCATTGTCCACTGGAACAGAGGAGGCCAATTTCTAACGGCAACTTGTGAACTTTCATGCGCATTTCATAATGAATTCCAATTATACATAAAAAAGATGAATAGCTGCAGGCATCACCCCAGTACAACCCCTTGAAGCAATAAACGTTAATATCAGCAAATTTTTCACTGATGCGGATTCTCAAAAAAAAAACGTAAACAATTGGCCGCCGATAAATCGGTCGACCCCCCCTAGTTTCAATCAAGCTCCAAAACAGGAGTTTTGAAGTGGCGATGTGAACCATCGCCATAGAGAATAATTAATTTTAAAGCGTTGAGCTACAAAACGCTCAGGTGTGAATGGGGCCTTGGCGAATAGCGTTGAAGGGGTTGTCATCCTATGCATCAAAGTGAAAACAAAATTTCGGACACTGACTGGCCCGTAGCCCCCCCCCCCCCCCCCGTTTTACTCACCTGTGCCCGTTCGTTCCTTCGGCAAAGACACTCTCTCTGCTCGTTGTCTCAGCTCTTGATTGGATAGATTGATAGCAGCGCAGCCATTGGCTCCCGCTGCTGTTCATAAAATCCAATGATGCGGGCACCGGGGGGCGGGGCCTGCATTCTGTGTGAATGTACACAGAAGCAGGACCCAGGAGCGAGCCTGCACGGGTGAGCCTTCTCTAATGTAGACACTCCATGCGGGGAGGGGCTACCAGCACAGATGGGAGACCCCAGAAGTCGAGGATTGGGGCCACTCTGTGCAAAACGAACTGCACAGTGGAGGCAAGTATGACATGTTTGTTATTTAATAAAAAAAAGTTTACAACCCCTTCCTTACCGAGTCATTGTAAAATGACGTCGGTAGGAACCCTGCCTCCGGGTGGACCCTATATGACGTCCTGGGCGGGCGCGTGCGCATCAGGACCTGGTGCGCGTACCCGGCGTCCGCGATGTCCGCCGGGCACCCGCGATTACACCAAAAATACACCAAAACAGCTTTTGTGAATGGGCGGCTGCTTTCTGGGATACACACAGTTCCCAGAAGGCAGTGTGCCCCATTCCCCAGAAGACAGCGCGGGGAGGACGAGGAAGAAGACTTCCCGCGGTATGGGAAGGGGCAGATTAGGAACTTCCGCATAGCAACCGCCATTTCTGGTAAGTAAAACATTTTTTATTTTATTTTTTACAGATTTTTGGTGTATTTTTTTTTTTTTTTTGAGTGGACCTCCACTAAGTTCAGATGCGAGAGGGAAGGAGGTGCTGGGAGTTAAAGTAGAGAGTTTGGGTTGGTCATCACCCGTATGGAAAGGTTCATTCGTAGGCAGAAGCAGGCAGGGCAGTGGCATGAAATATGCAGAACTATATGCCATGAAAAGCCAAAAGGAGCACATTGTAGGGAATACTGGTATCACAATGCCTATGGCAGATACAAAATATACAGTATATGTAGCACAGAAATCTCTTAGGCGTCCTCCAGTAACACAATGACACAAAGGAAGGAGTGTGCTCCGAGTACACAGAGGGTCTGCTCAGTGTAAGCATGCCATCACATAGCACAGAGAGCTCTGTATTCCTGTAGGCATGCAGTGTTTGGATGATGAAACGCTCTGCAATTCCCCAGCTTCTGCAATCCGGGAGAAGTTCCCCCCACACACACAGCTGGATTGGATTTTCTCACACGTTTGGAACCCTACTCAGTCCAGCGTTATGAACATTATATGGCAGAGCGCCTTTCCATGCATCAGCTGAGCAATCCTGACACAGAAGAATCCTTTATGGAGAGGCCGACCCCTTTTTTCAGGAGACGCTGGTTGCCAGGAGGTCATGCTGATCCAATGGCTTCAGAGGAGTTGGGGATTCAGTCTGACATCACCCGCTGCACGCTTGTTCCTAGCCAGGCAACTGTCATTCTTAGGTCAGCAACGGTAACCAGCATGCTGCGTTAGTGTAGTCTCCCTTTAACCACTTGGCCCCCTGGAAGATTTACCCCTCCTTCATGACCAGGCAATTTTTTTGCGATATGGCACCGTGTTTTTTTTCACTGACAATTACAGTAATATGTTACAAAAGGTGAACTTATTTAAACGGAGTTCCAATGGTTCCACACCCATGGGTTCCCTAGCCAGCAATCCTTTCCCCGAGTTCTTTCAGGTGCCGTTCCTCAGCCATTTTGGATTTGCCAGCAAGAGAGTTCAGTCATCCAGTGTGCCGGAATGTGAACGGAGTTGTGCATGCGCAGCTTCATTATACATTTTGCAGAGGCTTGTGAACAGGCAGGTAAGTGTACTTCAAGCCTACCTGTTTGCAATTTTGACTTTTACATTTAGTTCTGCTTTAAGCAAGTATAGTCCACTGTTCTCGCCATCAGAAAACCTGCCCTGAGAAATGACATGCAGCCATCATAGGAGAGCATATAGACAGGAGAGGAGATCAGCAGATGCAACCATGGGAGAAAAATGCATTATGCATTGCTAGATTAACGTCCAGAAAATATCTAGGGCCGACACATCTAGACAAGGGGTCTCCAAGTTAACAAAGGGCCAGCTTACTGTCCTTTGCACGGGCTGGGCTGTGGCTATTGGGAGTATAATTGGGAATTATTCCCCATCGTGGGCATCAGTGGGGAGGCACTGGGTCCCATTGTGGGCGTCAGGGGGGAGGAACTTGGCTCCATTCGTGAGTGCCAGTGGGGAGGCACTCGGCTCCATTCGTGAGCGCCAGTGGGGAGGCACTGGGCTCCATTCGTGAGCACCAGTGGGGAGGCACTGGGCTCCATTCGTGAGCACCAGTGGGGAGGCACTGGGCTCCATTCGTGAGCACCAGTGGGGAGGCACTGGGCTCCATTCGTGAGCACCAGTGGGGAGGCACTGGGCTCCATTCGTGAGCACCAGTGGGGAGGCACTGGGCGCCATTCGTGAGCGCAAGTGGGGAGGCACTGGGCTCCATTCGTGAGCGCAAGTGGGGAGGCACTGGGCTCCATTCGTGAGCGCCAATGGGAAGGCACTGGGCTCCATTCGTGAGCGCCAATGGGAAGGCACTGGGCTCCATTCGTGAGTGCCAATGGGGAGGCACTGGGCTCCATTCGTGAGCACCAGTGGGGAGGCACTGGGCTCCATTCGTGAGCACCAGTGGGGAGGCACTGGGCGCCATTCGTGAGCGCAAGTGGGGAGGCACTGGGCTCAATTCGTGAGCGCCAATGGGGAGGCACTGGGCTCCATTCGTGAGCGCCAATGGGGAGGCACTGGGCTCCATTCGTGAGCGCAAGTGGGGAGGCACTGGGCTCCATTCGTGAGCGCCAGTGGGGAGGCACTGGGCCCCATTATGGGTGTCAGTGGGGAGGAACTGGGCTCCATTCGTGGGCGCCGGTGGGGAGGCACTGGGCTCCATTCGTGGGCGCCAGTGGGGAGGCACTGGGCTCCATTCAAGAGCGCCAGTGAGGAGAAACTGGGCCCCCTTTGTGGGTGTCAGTGGATGAAAAAGTTCCCCCAAGGGATGGATAAAAGCAAGCAAAGGGTCGCAGTTTGGAGACCGCTGATCTAGGCACTTGTGGAAGACTTTGTATACATCGCGTGTGATCACTTCTACGTCACCACTAAGCACGTGTGAGAAAGGATCATTATAAAAAGAGTCTTGATTATTCAGACATTGGCGAGGACATCCTCTTCTCTTCCACTGCAAACGTCATGCGAAAACTAACAGATTCATCTCTTAAAACAAATTCTTCCTTCTTTGTAAATCTAGTAGTCCATGAAAACATTGTATGTATTACTGGTGTAATAAATGGTAGAATTTGAACTGGAATGTTATTTGTTCCTCTCCAATGATCTTCTAGCTTTCCTCGGAGTCCTCCCCTCCTCGCCCACCCCCCTCTTCCTGCTCCCCTCTTTCGCACAAGCAAAATATTAGCAGTCGCCGGTCTGCTAAATACTGAGCGTCTTTGTTTGAAGGAGGGAGACGCTGGCAGCGCTGCAATCATGGAAAATAGAGCCATGTGAAATAGGAAGGCTGAAGTCAGCAATGTAAACACAGGCTTTGGGGGGGAAGGGGGGGGGGGGGTTGCTCACAGTTGCTAGGCGACCAGGGAAGAGCCCCCGTTTCCTGCAATACCTTGGAGAATGGTGTACAGTAGCAACTTCAGCATTTCCAAGTGCAGCCTGAAGTGTCTACCGAATAATCCAATTTAGCCTCAAGGTTACCGGGGGTCAGAGGGCCGCTATCAGTCCGACACAGAAACCTGGGTCAGGGGGGGGTGTCAGAGCAGGAATGTGTTACCGTCCTAAATTAGAATTAAATAAATGCTTATGAATGTAAACATGATACATTGTTATAAAGAGAGCAAACCAGGAACAGCAGAGATATGATTCCTATAACAATCGGGTGACCAATGTACCAATGTCATTTGTTGCCTGCATATAGAACTCCCACAGTAAAAATAAATAAATGAAATTATAAAAAAATAAATAAAATTATAATAATAATAATAAATATATATATATTTTTTTTAATGTTTTTTATAATTTCATTTATTGATTTCTACTGTGGGAGTTCTATATGCAGCCAAATGACATTGGCACATTGGTCACCCCATTGTTATAGGAATATTATTCACGGGAGACGGCAGGATTGCCTTCACCAGCGGCACGCTCAGTGCACCTGTGCCTTTGTCTACGGCATGAATGCGCCGTAGACATCGGTGCCGTCTTTCTTGCAAATATCTCCTTAACCGTGTAGGGCAGGGATATGCAATTAGCGGACCTCCAGCTGTTGCAGAACTACAAATCCCATGAGGCAAGACTGACGGCCACAAGAATGGCACCCAGAGGCAGAGGCATGATGGGACTTGTAGTTTTGCAACAGCTGGAGGTCCGCTAATTGCATATCACTGATGTAGGTTAAAGGAGAAGTCCAATTCGTTTTGCACTTCTGTGACCTGTTTTAGGCGGAGAGCAGTCTGAAGTCCGCTCTCCGCTGACGTCACTGCCATCAGTCGGGGCAGCATGTCATCACGACTTCCCAAGTCTAAATCCGCCAGCTGCCCTGATTGATGGCAGTCTCAGCGTATCAGCAAGCCGCTGAGACAGCCTCTCCCCTCTACTGCTCAGCTCTCCAATGAGCGTGGAGAAGCAGAGAGGAAAGAGGCTTACTGATAGTCGGGGATCTGTAAGAACCGAGCCAGCGGCGGTGTTTGGTGGCTCGGTTCTCAGTGCAGACACGGCTGGGGACAGATGAAGCATCGGTCTGATGCTCCATCCACCGAGGTAAGTATGAATCTGAATTAAAGGAGAAGTATGGGTTTCCAGGTTAAGGAGATATTTCTTGCACCTACCTTACAGTGGTCTGTAAGGGTTTACAACACTTTGACACCAGCTGTAGTATCTTCACAATATACCTCATTTATAAAAGACAAAAGCAAATAATAAAAATGTAGGCATTACCGGCAGCGACCATATACCGGTTATCCTTCTCTTCAACACCAGAAAAAAAAAAAAAGGCAGTTAGGAACTGGTAGCTCCTGACATTCACATGCATTCATCAGCTTAAAGAGTACAAATGTCCTGCCTATAGGGCAAAAAGTAAAGCTGAACTGATGACAACCGTACTAAAGAGGTCATCAACCACACCCCATACTGTTGGCAGTAAATGATTTTGAAGGCTCTGATTTCTGCAGTGGTGTGTGGCTGATTCCGCCATGTAAAAGCTATAATTACATCTAATGATTACCTTGACATCTTGCTCGAGGGCATTGATGAATTCGCTGTCGACCTGTCCCGTCTGTGCCCCTCTCAGTCCTCTGCGCTCGGCTTTCTTCAGCCGGTATTGCAGGATCCGGCAGGTCTTGTGCACTTGTTCCAGCTGTACCCGGAGCTCTTGCAGCTGATAAACATCTTCTTCCATGTAGACATCTCTCATTTCCAACATCTCTGACCTCAGCTCTTCAATCTCATCCTGAAGAAGAAGAAGACAGAATATTAGAAGCTTGCACTATGCAAACAATGTGTAGAGCAAGGCACACACATTACTGAACAAAGCCAAGTGTGTTCATGTTTTAATACGGCTGTTGCAGTGGTGGCAACAAAAGAGAGCCACTCATTTATCAAGGGACCCTTACAGCCATCCAAGAAGATCAGAAACTACTTTAGGGCAAGGTGAATATACACTGCAGATCACAAAAAGCCTTTGTAAAATAATAATTTGTTTGCCCTGAAACCAACACCATAGTATAAAAATGGCTTTATATCAGGGGAAAGAGCCGCTAGAGATCTCTACCCAATTATTGTCTCATTGTCTGACTTGAAAAAGAAGAAAAGAATGATAAATAGTTCCCATGTGTGCATACTTTGATTCACATCACCTAATTGATTGAGTATTCTGGATGTAGAATCACACAATCTGACCTTTTGTGGGTATGGGACTATGTCCTGAGGTTTAGGCTGTGCATGACCTGAAGTCATACTTAAGTAATTGTAAATGCTTGAAATTGCACAGAGCGCCCCCAAACCTCCTCTTGAGTGCCCCTCCTGGCTCTGATACTCTGACAAGTGCCCCCCCATGGAAAGCTGCTTTCTATGGGGGCACTTGTGCAGGCTCGCTCCTGAGCCTCGTTGTCTGCATCTAAAAGATGAGGTTTAGGCTGTGCATGACCTGAAGTCACACTTAAAGTGATTGTAAATGCTTGAAATGGCACAGAGCGCATCTAAAGATGCAGACAACAGAACAAGACCACACCACCCGCTTCTACGTCACTGGCGCTGACAAAACCGGGAGCCAATGGCTCCTGCTCCTTCAACAAAGCCTGCAAGACCAGGAAGAGGCAAGAGCGAAGAGCTGCAGCTGAGGCTACATACAGTATTGTGTTCCAGGTGCAAAACGAGACCTTCCGGTCTCACACCCGCAACAAAATAGTGTTGGATTGAGCGCCCTTCAGCCATTCATAGGAAGCTTTGTATTCTCTCAATGAATACAAGGCTTCCTCTGATTGGCCGAGTCAGAGATTGCGACATCATCAGCCCATGTCGCCAACCAGAGGAAGCTTTGGATTGAGAGAATACAAAGCTGCCTATGAATGGCAGAGATGTGCTCAGACCAACACTATTTTGTTCCGGGTGCGAGACAGAAAGATTTCATCTAAGGCCTGCAACACCGAGCTGCATACTATGAAGCCTAAGCTGCAGCTCTTTGCTCCCCTAACTTCTTGGTCTTACAGGACTTGTTGAGGCAGAGATTGTGACATCAGTCCCCCTATCTAACTCAGCCAAACACAGGAAGCTGTCTATTCATTGAGAGAATACAAAGCTGCCTACGAATGTCTGAGGCGCTCAAACCAACATTATATTGTTCTGGGTGTGAGACTCGTCTTGCACCCAAAAACACAGTGCTGTATATACTGTAAGAAGCCTTAACTACATAGTTTACTTTTTTGTTATGTATACAGAGTTCCTCCATTATTTTTCTTGCATCCGATTCCCCCCAATATGCCGATTCCATGATCGTCCGCCATTTGCTACATTTCCGTTTACCTTCCCCTCTTTCTCCCAGCTGGATAGGACTCATCAGTAATATGTAATATCAATATATGATGTTGTTAATGTTGTGTACGTTCTATATTTTCCATTACTGTATAATTAATATGGTATTGTCTGTTAGTTATCAGATTTTGGCAACATTGCAATAGTGGATCCTAAAGAAGCCCTCTCCTCTATTGTGGACGAAACGCGTTATCTACTTCTTATGCATTGTTTACCTAGAATGGTTGGATAGTGTCCAATGTGTCATTAATATCTACGATATCATATATGTGGTTTATAAACTCTTTTTGTATCAAATAACATTTTATTTTTAAAAATATATCTTATGTGGTAGCTGATATTGTTTTTTTTGGAGAATGTGGATCAAGTGAATGCGGGGACTCCTTTTATATACATATTATTTACACAGCACATCCAGAGGCCACACATGTTCGTGAGGGAAATAGTTGAATTGGGTCAGCTTGGCCCGAACAAAACTGAACTGAGACTAAAGTTGGAGGTTTAAATCTGTAAGGCCCCTTTCACATTGGGGCGTGGGCGGCATCGGCGGTAAAAGCGCAGCTATTTTTACCGGCGCTTTACCGTTATGTTTGCGGGGGGTATTCGGCCGCTAGCGGGGTGCTTTTAACCCCCGCTAGCGGTAAAAAAAAAAAAGTTAAAACCACCCCCGCAAAGTGCCACTGCAGTCGCAGAATGGCTGCGGTGCCCATTAATATAATGGGCAGGAGTGGTATACACACCGTTTCAAAAATGCTGATGCAGGACATTTTTTTTTTAACGGCCTGCCAGCGCACAGCTCCAGTGTGAAATCCCTCTGGCTTTCACACTGGAGTCAAAGAAGCGGCTCTTTCAGGGTGCTTTGAAGGCGCTAATTTTAGCGTTATAGTGCTTGCAAAGCACCTCAGTGTGAAAGGATTCCCGACGGTAAAAAGTCCGCCGAGAATGCCGAGGGGAAAACCGAGAACCTACTCGGCAACGTTCCCCGTCTGAAAAACTGCGGGGGAGAGCTTTGGCAGGGAATCACGGGCGTGTGTATGCCCCCTCGCAGTGTTTCTCCATAGGAAAACTGCCGGGTTTAAAACCGCCGGGAATCCTGAGGGGGAAAACCCGAGAACCTGCTCGGTAATGTTTCCCGTGCACATACGAGAGGTTTTCCTGTCGGGAAAACTGCAGGGAGAGCTCTGGCCGGGAATCACGGGCCATGTGTATGCTCCCTCGCAGTGTTCCCCATAGGAAAACTGCCGGGTTTAAAACCGCCGGCAATACCGGCGGGAAAATAGAAAGCAGGTTCTCTATTTTCCCGCCGGGATTCCCGGCAGTTTTCCTCGCGGGAAAACTGCAAGGAATAGGAAAGGACGTAACTCACGTCAACGTTCAAAAAATGACGTCGGTGTGACGTCATTTCGCGCAAAGCACGGCGGGAAATTTCAAAAACGGAGCATGCGCAGTACGTTCGGCGCGGGAACGCGCCTAATTTAAATGATACACGCCCCATTTGAATTAGGCGGGCTTGCGCCGGACGGATTTACGCTACGCCGCCGCAAGTTTACAGACAAGTGCTTTGTGAATCAAGCACTTTCCCATAAAACTCGCGGCGGTGTAACTTAAATGCAATACGTTACGCCGCCAGAATTCTACGTCAATCTGGCCCCCTGTTTCTCCTCAGTAAGCTTGCCCCCATCATCTGGCTGGGGATTAGTCAGCCATAACAGCTTACTGAGGAGAAACAGGAAGTGAGAAATTCAGACAAAGAAAACAAAGAAAAAAACATTTAGAAGGGAAATGGAAGGAAAAGGTAAGTGAACCAACAATGCACTAGCTTAAAGGAGCTTATTTAGAAAATAAAAAACGAACCTTTACAACCCCTTTAAGTGCCAAAGGGGCTGCAGGTTGGGCACCAGGGGGCATATACACCGAGTGATGGAGTACACCGAGTCAGCCATGTCAATACAATAGGCAAAATCTAAAAAAGGCAAGAAAAGCCAGACAGACAAAGCAAATGAAGAAGAAACATGCAAGAAGAAAGAAAGGTCTGAGAAAATAAAAATAAAAATAAAACAGCAACAAAGACTTGCAACCTCCATCCACATGGTATATAACGAGGAAGGCGGCGGTGAGTGATGAGCTGCGACTCTGAAATACTACACCGATGTATTATTCACAAAGCTGCCAACATCAAAGTAAAGATAAATTGGTGAAATGATGCAACCTAAAAAGGCCTAAACACAAGAGCAGCTTTGATGCGAGTACTGACCGATTCCACAGAGCAGTCCATGGAAATGACCTGTAGCTTGATGAGCCTCATAATCATGACGAGGAGTATACATGACTGCTCAAGGATAACATCACAGAGGAGCAGACACAGGGAAATCATGCGAATAGGATTTACCGTTCATAAAGCAAAGGCCAGCATCCATCCACAGCCCCTCACATCTCCAATCATCTACGACAGCGGGGGAATTCTGCCCGAATTATGGTGCCAACCCCAAATCCCCCAACCCTATTTTTCTTCCGTCTGGCGGAACGGATCGGATGAATACGGACACACGGTCCGTATTCATCCGATTCCCCCATAGGGGAGAGCAGAGGAAAGACAGGGCGGTCTCTGCACAGTGTGCGGGGACCGCCCTGTCCACCAACAGCTCAGCGGGGATTTACGGATGATCCCCGCTGAGCCAAACGGGCTAACGGAGCGGATCAATACGGATCCGCTCCGTGTGAAAGAGCCCTAAGACTGGGATGCCACTAAAGTTTGTGTAAAGGCAGGTGTCCCAATACTTTTGGCAACATGGTGTATACACATAATTATATTATATACACACATACATACATACATACATACATACACACACACACACACACACACACACACACACACCATGTATACAAATTTCTAGAAAAACTTGATGTGAACCTGACCTAGGTAACAGGTAGTTTTCAAGCTACTTAGAATTCTGACAGACAACAAATCCCTTTCCTTGCCCCTGTGTAATAAAAAAAAAAAAAAAAAAAAAAAAAAAGCACACACCTTCCTGAAGAAGTAGCCCCCCAGCACCAAGAGACGCGTTGACAGCGTTTTTATGCCAACCTTCATACACCTAAAACTTCAAATTTGCGTAGAATCAAGTCTCATGTATAATTCTTCCATGTGAGCGCCTCGGCTGAAACTACTTCCCAACCTTCCATTGCATCTCTAACCGGGATTCACAGATCTCATAGCGCAACGTAATCCAAACAACCCAACGAGCATCTAGCGCAACCCCTTCTGTATGGAGACAGCGATACTCTCCACATGGTTTCGCCTCTGGTTGCTTAATCTCTATATGGGTGTTCAGCAACTTTATAGATGTAAAAACAAAATGTCTTCCTGATTAGGGCAAAATATTACTTATAATCACTTAATATTCTATTATATATTAGATCACATAAATGACTACACTATACAGATCTCTCCTGTGGTTTGTCCTTCTTTCCTAGCCTTTTATTTTTTTTTGAGTTTGAAGAATTTTGCAATAAAGTTGATCTTGGAATTGTTGGGAAAATTAAAGGGAAAAAAATTAAATATGGAGATTTTCTTTGAAATATGATACATTAATGGCAAACGGACTCCTTTTAAAGCATAAAAAGTATATTTATACAACATACACTTCCCATCGAAGTGGCATTACCATGCCAGTAGCCCAGCCTTGGTCCCCAAGCAGAGGAAGAAATCGGCACATTGACCAAACACAAAGAGATTAGCGTCTGGGGTCAGGAGGAGACTCTTCATGCATGGTGGAGCCGGGCACCACAAGGAGGAATGACAGATTGAAAAGGGGGCCCAGACAGCTGCCCTATAGAGGGGTGACAGCTTCTCACCTTCTGGACGGGCAACGTCTGTTTACCATGAACTTGGCACTACAAGTGTGAGCCCACTATGAATAATGCAAAGCAGACCCGGCATCTGTCTTCTCACTTCTCCTCCCCAACATAATCTCAGGGAGATCATTGGGATTCTGGAAAAATGAGTCCCAGGTAAGAAGATCCTACTCCATCAAAAATGCATTTAAAATTACATATTTTTTTTTTACAAAATCGTATTCAATATAAAGCAGATCTCTCAGGATTTGTCCACAATGTCAGGCTTCACATTAGAATAATTGCTATACAATTTTATCAGTAGAATTGTTTTGTCCATTTCTTTTCTCCCCCACCAAGGTCGGGATTTTCCCCACTTAAAAATGTAAGCACAGAACACGTTCTTTATACTTCTTTCCCCTCCTAGAATGGCGTACACCAGCGATGGGGCGCTATCCCTTCCCACCAACACCAGCGACGGGGCGCTAGCCCTTCCCACCGACGGGGCGCCATCCCTCCCCACCGACACCAGCGACGGGGCGCAATCCCTCCCCAGCGACGGGGCGCAATCCCTCCCCACCGACGGGGCGCCAGCCCTCCCAACTACACCAGCGACGGGGCACTAGCCCTCCCCACCGACGAGGCGCCAGCCCTCCCCACCAACGGGGCGCAATCCCTCCCCACCAACACCAGCGATGGGGCGCCAGGCCTCCCCACCGACACCAGCCATGGGGCGCTATCCCTCCCCACCAACGATGGGGCGCTATCCCTCCCCACCAACACCAGCAACGGGGTGATATCCCTCCCCACCGACACCAGCGATGGGGCACTATCCCTCCCCATCGACACCAGCGACGGGCGCTATCCCTCCCCATCGACGGGGCGTTATCCCTCCCACCGACAGGGCAATATCCCTCCCCACCGACACCAGAGACGGGGCGCTATCCATCCCCACCGATGGGGCGATATCCCTCCCCACCGACGGGGCGCTATCTCTCCCCACCGACGGGGGGCGCTATCCCTCCCCCTGACACCAGTAATGGGGCGAAATCCCTCCCCACCGACGGGGTGCTAGCCCTCCCCGACACCAGCGATGGGGCACAATCCCTTCCCACTGACAGGGCACTATCCCTCCCCACAGACACCAGTGAAGGGGCACTAGCCCTCCCCACCGACAGAGCACTATTCCTCCCTACCGACGGTGCACTATCTCTCCCCACCGAAACCAGTGATGGGGCACCACCCCTCCCCACCGACACCAGCGACAGGGCACTCTTCCTCCCCAGTGACGGAGCACTAGCCCTCACCACCGATGGGGCACTATTTCTCCCACTGACACCAGTGATGGGGAACTTTTTCTCCTACCGACTCCAGCAACGGGGCACTATCCTTCCCACTGACACCAGCAATGGGTCAGGATTCATCCCACTGACACCAACGACAGGGCACTATTCCATCCAATGTAGCCTGCTGTGGGGCATTATCCCACCCACTGACACCAGTGATGGGGCACTATTCCTCCCCCTAATGCCAAAGATGCACGGTTTACTCCCACGGATGCCAGGACGAATTTCAGACTCCAATGTCCACAGCCTGCCCCCCCAAAGTATGAAGGACAGTAAACTGGCGCTGACACCAGCGATCACTGAAGGAGGAGAGACATGACTGAGGAAATGCTTTCTCCTGCCTGCAGCCGACTGACATAATCTCAGCCCGTGCAATATCACTGACCAGGGTGCAAATACAACTTTTAATGATAAAAGCAGCAACTTTTTATTTTTTAAATATGCCGTTCTATATTGCAACATGTCAAGAACGCATTCAGCAGGCTTGAAAAGCTACTGAAAGGGCCACTTTAAATGGTCTTCCTTTTTCTACACTAGCTGGAAACAAACATCGTTACACCCTGAGATCCAGTGCCAAAAAGTCACCGATAACACAATGTAAAAAATCTGTTGCTGCCTCCCTACAGACGCCAGGAAAGCGTTAATCTGACCGCCAGCGCGCAGCCAGATCGGCAGAGCAGGGGAGGTGAAAGTGGTGTTAATTTGATGCAAAGATTCAGCACAGACAGGTTGTAACATGAATATAAACCAACATCAAGCTGCCACTGAACACTTGGCAACCCCGACCATATTTTCCATGGATACTGCAGAACTAGGACAGCCGAATGCGAGCGTCGCCGCGCACTGCAGCCTCTGCAACACACAAATACAACAAAGAAAAAACACGATTTTTATTTTGTGCTCCTCATGCAAATGTCTGTTCAAACACATTATGTACATACGGTGAAGAAAAAAAGGCAAATCTCCAGTGGCACAAATAATAAAAAGGCACATGGGTGTGTCATCACCGCACAACAGCAAGCTTTAATAACCACCATCCAAAAGAGCAGCAATTACAGCAAACGGCAGGATAAAGGCCGCGAAAAAGCTGGTAAAAAAACAAAACACACAGCAAACATGCAAACTACACTTTCACTTCCTATCCTTTTAATGGAGCTGAAATTGGTATCCTGTGCCGAGCCGGACACCAAATCCCGACTGACAGCACAGGTTACATGAAGCAAAACAAGGGAAGCCTTTACTTCATCTCAGAAGCAGAGATTTTCTTTCCTGGTTCAGAACTCTGACACGCCGAGGAGCAAGGGAAGGGGCCCCCCAAATACTAGTACAGTACCAACTGTGCGTCTTTTCACACAGAGGGACTCCACCTCAAATCCACTTGCTCAGCAGAGGACGTGTCTTTTCACACAGAGGGACTCCACCTCAAATCCACTTGCTCAGCAGAGGACGTGTCTTTTCACACAGAGGGACTCCACCTCAAATCCACTTGCTCAGCAGAGGACGTGTCCGCTGATCAGGCTAATGCAGAGTGGACACAGACCGCTCTCCTCTATGGGTGGTCCGATGTAAACCGACCACCTGTCCCATAACACCCGACTGCAATGGGATTCCACGGCCCCCCCCCCCCCCCCATCTATTTTTAGTGGATCGGATTTGATGTAGGTGGGTGTAGCTTAACAACTAGTCCTCTGGAAGGTTTAGCAAACCCCTCCCCCCCCCTTGTGACCAGGCCATTTTTTGCTTTATGGTACTGTGTTACTTTAACTGACAATTGCGCAGTCATGCAACGCTGCACATAAACTAAAATGGATGTATTTTATTTGCCCACAAGTAGCGTTTTCTTTTGGTGGTATTTGATAACTACTGCTTTTGCCATTTTTTTTTTTTTTTGAGAGAGAAAGAGAAAAAGAAAGAAAGAAAAAGAGAAAAAGAAAGAAAGAAAGAAAAAGGAGAAAAAGAAAGAAAGAAAAAGGAGAAAAAGAAAGAAAGAAAAAGGAGAAAAAGAAAGAAAAAGGAGAAAAAGAAAGAAAGAAAAAGGAGAAAAAGAAAGAAAGAAAAAGGAGAAAAAGAAAGAAAGAAAAAAAGTAAAAGAAAGAAATGTTATATTATTGTTAATTATATATATATATATATATATATATATATACACACACACACACACACACATACATATATACACATACACACACACACACACACACACCAGTGCTAATTTTGGCAGCAATTTAGTCGACTAAAGTCTCCAGTACATTTTAGTCAAATTAAAGAAATTTTAGTCGTCTAAAATCGAATGGGTGTAATTAATTTGTAATGCATTAGTTAACATTTCTCTATAATTTCTAAACTCATATACTGCTGGAGTGAAAAAAAAAATCGAATATGTTATTATCTATGTTATTGAGGTATGAAGGATGCACCAGCGTTTAGTTTTAGTCTTAGTCCTTTTGACTAAAATGCCATTTTAGTTTTAGTCGTATTTTAGTCATTTTAATTGTTTTAGTCTACTAAAATAGTATTCATTTAGTCGACTAAAATGTTTTAGTCATTTTAGTCGACTAAATTAACACCGATACACACACACACACACACACACACACACACACACACACACACACACACAATAAAGCTGACAGTTTTAAAAAAACGGGTCAGATAAAGGTGCCGCTGTGGGACAGAGATGACAGTTGCTCTTTAAAAATTATTTAAAATCTAGCCTTTTTACTAGCGATTTAAATAAAATCCACCCTGCCTGTAATTAATGACAGCGCGATCATCGCCACTGCTTCCGAGTAGTAAACAATCCAGAAAAGTACAACCACCAATCTGCGGCTTATCATCAAAGAGAACCTGTTACTTTGCCTTTCAGGGTGAAGTGAAAGGGGAACATTTTAAGCCCACCCCCTCAATCACCCCATACCCACAAAGCTGCTCCACCATCCCTCTTCTTCCATGGCCAAAAATGGAACTTCCGCTTAATCCACTCCTCGCCCCCTTACATGCCACATTTGGCATGTCATTTTTTTTTGGGGGGGGGGGGCTTCAGGAGGAGTGGGACTTCCTCCTTCCGCCGAGGGGCTGGTAAGGCGATTAGCTTAATCGCCTTCTTGCAGCCCATCCCTGTAGGCTCGCGCCTGTCCAATCGGACCGCGCCGCTCGCGCATGCGCAGTGGGTGCCCGGCCGTGAAGCCGAAAGCTGTCACTGCCGGGTGCCCACACTAGGAATGAAGACGCCGGCCGATGAGGGGGGGCGAGGAGCGGAGCACCGGCCGGTGTTTTGCTGGAACCGTGGAGCAGGTAAGTGTCTTTTTATTAAAAGCCAGCAGCTACACTTTTTGTAGCTGCTGACTTTTAATAAACTTAAAAAAAGGCTGGAACACCCCTTTAAGGCAAGCAAGTATTTTAGCCTTTTGCATCATCTATCCATTCCAATCTTTATCTTTTCTCATAGTTAAACCACAAAAAATAGAAGAAAGAAAAAAAAAAAAAAAAAGCATAATTTTACTATAACTACCTCTTTGTAGGGTTGTATACAGACATTCCCCAAGTCTGTAGGAATCGCTTGTCACAATTCCTATGAATGAATAAAAACGTCTACCAAGCACTTGATGGTCATTTATCATTGGAGTGCCGCAGGCTCTACCGACAAGCCTAGTACTGGATTAAAGCGCGCCCAGGGATTGGCTGAACTCGAGAGGTTACAGTGAATGGAAGTGACAACTCCTCAGTGTATTTGGAACCCCGGCAGGTGTCGGGATATTTAATGCCTGACTGGGTAAAACATTTTGATTAAGCCATGTGAGTCACATTGGGTCAGAGGACACGGTGTAGGATAGAACACGCCGCAATGATCTACTCTGCTGAGCTTGTCAAAGTGAAATGGCCATAGAACCCGGGAGGTCAGAGGACTCTCTGGAACACGGGCACAGTAATCATACCAAGGACACAGCCTCAGGAGAAGGCAGACAGTACAATCATTAAAGAGAACCAGTTTCTCACAAGCTTGGAGAGCTCTTTGGTGAGATAGAAGGGGTCTAAATAGACACCCGACATCTTCCCTTTGAGACTATGAAAGGGACTGAGGACACAGATTCCCCGAGTCCCTTTCTCTGCAGCCTCCGCTGCACTAAAGATGAATGGAGAGGAGACAGAGGCTCCTCTCTATTCATAAACTGGAGCATTGTAAACACAGTTATGAACGGACAGAGCAAGTGATCTTCTAGATTGTAAGCTCTAACGAGCAGGGCCCTCTGATCCCTTCTGTCTTCCCTGATGTAAAGCGCTGCGCAAACTGTTGGCGCTATATGAATCCTGTATAATAATAATCACTGAAAAGGAAGGAGCCAGTAAATTGCATATTTACCAGCTCCTTCCTCCGCTCTCCATCCTGCTGATCCGGGACAGGGGGACCAGAGGAGGACATGGAGGGGGAGCAGAGAAGGACACGGAGGAGCAGAGGAGGACATGGAGGGGGAGCAGAGAAGGACACGGAGGAGCAGAGGAGGACATGGTGGGGGACCTTAGGAGCTCGGAGGAGGAAACTGATGAGGACACAGGGGACAGTTAAGGAATAATCGGTGCGGCAGTGGGGGCCATTACAAGCACCTATCTCCCTGTATAGACTTCAATAAAGCAGCCGACAGCTCCTCCCTCCCGTGGCTTTGCTCACTGGTTCCTTCCGCTGACCTTTACATCGCTACAAGAACAGTGGTGACATAGGGGTCGTTGGCAGGAGGAACCACTAAGTGTAGCTCAATAAACCCCTTGGGCTGCCTGATCTTGGGGGGTGCACTGGTCAACCAGAATAGATTTTCCTGCCAATTCGCTTTTGTAGGGCCTGCATGATCCATGAACACTTATGCTTGGTGGCAACTAACATCTTCTAGAGCACATGTGTCAAACACAAGGCCCCGAGGCCCAATCCGGCATGACAGGCCATTTCGTGTGGCCCTCGCACGTCTCCTGCAGCTGCAGCACCCCCTTCCTCTCTGCCCTCCCCTTGTCTCAGAATGCTGAAACAGAGAGGAGGACAGAACTCCTCCTACCGATGTTTTGTGCCTCTGTGCAGCCCCTCATCTCTGCCACCCCTGGTCTCCAGCCCAACCCCTGGGCCAGTGGTTGGGCACCCCTGGTCTACAAGAAACTCTATTGGTGACTTCTCAGATAGAACCCCATTGTACAGAACCATGTTCCGTTTGAGCCGTCTCTAATAGAGTCTCTTATGGATACCAGCGGTGTGTGACCTTCCTTCTCCGACTTGCATCATTTGCTACAGGAGTGCGAGTGGGCACTGGCAATTATTCAATATGAAAAGAATAGATACATTAATATATTCTTACAGATACAACCATAATGCTGATGCACCGTCTATGAGATGGAGTTTGACACCCCTGCTGTAGAGCATTGTTCTTCTAGCTCGTAGTGCAGGTACTACATGTAAATGTGTGCATGCATGACCTGCTAACAGCAATGATTAATCTTTTCTTTTTACTTGTGTAAAAGACATCACAGAACATACAAGCTCTACTACCTTACAGATCCGCTTTAAAATGCTAATGAAATTAAACCTCTAACCCACTAAACCCATTTATCTTTTCTTCCAAGCGTCAGATCACAGCCTGGAGCTCCAGTCTTTGTCTCTGTAGAATAATACATACTGAAATCTTAGAGGGGAATGGGGCAGCAGCCATTTAAAAAAATTAAAACTCTCAGGTGGATTCAATTAATAAAGTGTGTGGTCTTACTCAAGGACAGAT